>NC_073692.1:78165635-78447910 GCF_029784155.1 Uranotaenia lowii
TAATGACAAAAATGACAAAAATGACAAAAAATGACATAAATGACAAAAATGACAAAAATGACAAAAATGACAAAAATGACAAAAATGACAAAAATGACAAAAATGACAAAAATGACAAAAATGACAAAAATGACAAAAATGACAAAAATGACAAAAATGACAAAAATAACAAAAATGACAAAAATGACAAAAATGACAAAAATGACAAAAATGACAAAAATGACAAAAATGACAAAAATGACAAAAATGACAAAAATGACAAAAATGACAAAAATGACAAAAATGACAAAAATGACAAAAATGACAAAAATGACAAAAATGACAAAAATGACAAAAATGACAAAAATGACAAAATGACAAAAATGACAAAAATGACAAAAAATGACATAAATGACAAAAATGACCAAAAATGACAAAAATGACAAAAATGACAAAAATGACAAAAATGACAAAAATGACAAAAATGACAGAAATGACAAAAATGACAAAAATGACAAAAATGACAAAAATGACAAAAATGACAAAAATGACAAAAATGACAAAAATGACAAAAATGACAAAAATGACAAAAATGACAAAAATGACAAAAATGACAAAAATGACAAAAATGACAAAAATGACAAAAATGACAAAAATGACAAAAATGACAAAAATGACAAAAATGACAAAAATGACAAAAATGACAAAAATGACAAAAATGACAAAAATGACAAAAATGACAAAAATGACAAAAATGACAAAAATGACAAAAATGACAAAAATGACAAAAATGACAAAAATGACAAAAATGACAAAAATGACAAAAATGACAAAAATGACAAAAATGACAAAAATGACAAAAATGACAAAAATGACAAAAATGACAAAAATGACAAAAATGACAAAAATGACAAAAATGACAAAAATGACAAAAATGACAAAAATGACAAAAATGACAAAAATGACAAAAATGACAAAAATGACAAAAATGACAAAAATGACAAAAATGACAAAAATGACAAAAATGACAAAAATGACAAAAATGACAAAAATGACAAAAATGACAAAAATGACAAAAATGACAAAAATGACAAAAATGACAAAAATGACAAAAATGACAAAAATGACAAAAATGACAAAAATGACAAAAATGACAAAAATGACAAAAATGACAAAAATGACAAAAATGACAAAAATGACAAAAATGACAAAAATGACAAAAATGACAAAAATGACAAAAATGACAAAAATGACAAAAATGACAAAAATGACAAAAATGACAAAAATGACAAAAATGACAAAAATGACAAAAATGACAAAAATGACAAAAATGACAAAAATGACAAAAATGACAAAAATGACAAAAATGACAAAAATGACAAAAATGCCGAAAATGACAAAAATGCCGAAAATGACAAAAATGACAAAAATGACAAAAATGACAAAAATGACAAAAATGACAAAAATGACAAAAATGACAAAAATGACAAAAATGACAAAAATGACAAAAATGACAAAAATGACAAAAATGACAAAAATGACAAAAATGACAAAAATGACAAAAATGACAAAAATGACAAAAATGACAAAAATGACAAAAATGACAAAAATTACAAAAATGACAAAAATGACAAAAATGACAAAAATGACAAAAATGACAAAAATGACAAAAATGACAAAAATGACAAAAATGACAAAAATGACAAAAATGACAAAAATGACAAAAATGACAAAAATGACAAAAATGACAAAAATGACAAAAATGACAAAAATGACAAAAATGACAAAAATGACAAAAATGACAAAAATGACAAAAATGACAAAAATGACAAAAATGACAAAAATGACAAAAATGACAAAAATGACAAAAATGACAAAAATGACAAAAATGACAAAAATGACAAAAATGACAAAAATAACAAAAATTACAAAAATGACAAAAATGACAAAAATGACAAAAATGACAAAAATGACAGAAATGACAAAAATGACAAAAATGACAAAAATGACAAAAATGACAAAAATGACAAAAATGACAAAAATGACAAAAATGACGAAAATGACAAAAATTACAAAAAATTACAAAAATGACAAAAATGACAAAAATGACAAAAATGACAAAAATGACAAAAATGACAAAAATGACAAAAATGACAAAAATGACAAAAATGACAAAAATGACAAAAATGACAAAAATGACAAAAATGACAAAAATGACAAAAATGACAAAAATGACAAAAATGACGAAAATGACAAAATTGACTTAAATGACAAAAATAACAAAAATGCCGAAAATGACAAATATGACAAAAATTACAAAATTGACAAAAATCACAAAAATGACGAAATTGACAAAAATATGCTTTTTGTTCAAAAATGTCCAGAAACTCTTAATTGAATCTGTTTTGGAGCTAAGAATTCTGCTGGCTGCTTTTACGTTTTTTTGTCATTATTTTTCTCAAGAATGTGTTTGTCCTTCCGTTTTGTTTTTAGCATGGATACATTCAGGTTCTCGCAAAAAATGCTTCTTTTTCATCAGCGTTGATTAATTTGGAAAACATCCACCCTCGATTTCTTTAGACACCTCATCACAATTTCAACCATTCATCCACTTTCAGCTATATAAGTGATTTTCAAACTTTTTTCACTCACCGCCCTTTTTCGCTGAGTTTCCGAGCTAAACGCTCTCTAAGCTAATTTTGCAGGAAAGAAGCCTCAAAAGGCTCATTTACAGTTATCGTGAATACGAAGATGAAAATTTTCATGTTTGTCGTAGAGTTTCCGAGTCCTCGGTTTCACGGATTCAGCTTGTTTGGTACTCTTTTTTGGCTGCTGCTGCTTCCGATGGGTCTGAAGTTCGATTTCTCTCTTTGACACGCATAACGTTTGTCGATGAGATACCTTATTCCTGTGGCTACCCCAGTACTGATGCCGAATGATGCCGTTTGTTGTAACCCTTGATATTCTTATCCATTGGAGGGTCAGCAGGGTCTGGTTTCCTATCGCGTCTCGGGATATCTGCGAATATACACTGTTCTCCAGATTTATGATTGAAAGAGCACTCACAAGCCACAGTCATGTTTGCCAATAAAAAAATCTGTGTTTTGATGAAAAAAAATTCTGACTTTCTGATTTTACCCAAGAATTCTGTGATTTTTTCTGTGATGGTTTTTCCTTCAATTTAATTAAAAAAGTCATGTCAAATTGCATTTTTTTTTTAAATTTTACTTAGGATAAATCAATAAACATTAATAATTTTATTATATTTTTACAATTCAAAGATAATTATTTAAAATTTATATTGACATACAAAATGAATTTTGAAAAAAAAACACAAAACATCAAAATATTTAAAATTCTGGTAAATCCGTAAATATTTCTGTTGAAATGAATTAATTTCACTGTAGGTTTAAGTGGTGGAATAGAGTTATCTTTTTTCGGGATTTTTAGCCCAATGAGTTTATTCATCCCAAAAGTTATCTACATCTATATTAATTAGCGATAGCTTATTGTCTCTTTCCACTTCTTATATTCCGGGAAAGTACTCATTTTTTAAATGAGTAAAATGATACTTCTACCCAGAATATCTGGAAACACTGTTGTGTTATCACGAACCCAATTTGAGTACTCTTGCTTAACCGTCTGGTGATGTAAACAATTGTACTGCGTTTATCATTATCACCTGTCATCAGTAATGATTGATCCATTGTTCTCGATTGCGAATTGGACACAAAGCATGTGGAGAACCAAAACAAATCGTGTTTTGGTTCTGCGAGATGAAGCAGCCGAATTCTTCTGCTGGAGAAACGTATTTCAATGGATCCGTTACCGTAAGTATTAACAATTTCTGAAATTCTGTGTTCTGTGACACTGATTCTGTGATCAAAATTGGCAAACTTGGTCACAGCACGGAGAAAAAAGAAGACTTTTGATTCAATTATAGTAAATTGTTATATCAATCAGCAAAGGGTAGTTGATTGTTTAGCACTCAACTATTAACACAATAAACTCAACAACAAACCGACCCCGTGGTTAGTATACAACCCCGTGGATTTAGAAATCAGGATCTTGAATTGTACATTCCCTTTCGAATGAACAATTATGGAGCTAACAGCGCCCTCATATCGGTGCAATGAGATCGTTCAACCGTTTTTCGGTGCATTCTGTCTGCGACTTTTCCAGGGATGTTTTCCAAAGAAAAGTGACAATGGTCTTGAAAACCCCATTGTAAGACTTAATGCTATGTTTTTAATTTTAATTTTAAGTAATCATTTGGATCAACATGTGATCCGTTGATCAGAAATAAATAACAAATAATAAACTGCTGATTGACCTTATGGAATTAACTATGAATACGATAGATTCAACTGTAATGGTATAATTGATTCAAATGTAAACAGGATAGATTCAAATACAATTGTATGATTGATTTTAGACATTCAACTTTAAATATGATAAATTCAACTATACGTTTCTGGTTGATTCAACTATAAATCTAGGATTGTTTCAACTTCCAATGTGATTCATTCAACTACACTTGTGTTATTGAATTCAAACATTCAACTATAAATATAATAGATTCAATTATAAACTGCTAATAAACCTTATGCAATTATCTATCAATATTTAAGATTCAATCATAATGGTATGATTGATTAACTGATTAATTTTAAGTCGGCGTTGACTTAAGCCTTAAACCCGCGGCATTAGACGCTAGCACATGGCCTGCTGGTGTGCTATACCGAGAGTTCGAGGATTCTGGTTCAAAAAACCTGTTCAGGCAATCTTTCCAAGTACGCCATTTCCAAAAGGCTCTCACAAGCCAAGCTACACTGTCAGCTGCACCCAGTCGATTTACTCCTACTGTGGGAACCGGTACTCCGGGGTTCTAACCCCAGCTTCTATAAGCAATGGATCCTCAGTTCACCCTACTCCGCTTCGACACGACGACGACGACCCTACATCTGCTCTTCTTCGCACCGACAATGGTTCTTCACCGGGACGCAACGAATTGGGCATTTTGGAGACCTCGGAGCACTTCGACTCAGTCGGCCAGCGTCATCAGTCGTCCCGGCTCTGAGTTCGATTGTTGTTATGAGGTTCTCCTGCCTGCATTCTCAACTCAGTCGCGCTGATTCCTGCGTGCGTCATCAGTCGATTGAGGCGTCGTGAGTTCGATTTTGGCGACGGGGTTCTCCAGTCTGCAACTACAGGCAAGTATCCATTTTATGTTGGCCCTCCTCCTCGTGATGGACTCTTCCTTTCCAGTGCACTGTGAGCCTTTCACCGTGCTACGCCCGCTAGTTCTTCGGCACGCTCTTTTCCGAACCTTGAAAATGTAGCAACTTGTACGAGGCCTTCAGCACCGGGACGCAACGTATCAGGTCTAACGGAGACCCCTTTGCCCTTTGACTCAGTCGCGCTGTTTCCTGCCAGCGTCTTCAGTCATCCCGGCTCTGAGTTCGTCTGTGGCGCAGGGGATCTCCAGCCTGTGAACTCAGGCAAGTATGGCACTCCCGACCGGTTTCCTCCGCCTGATGGTACTCTCTTTTCCAGTGTTCAGGGATCTAGCTCTGCTTCGGAAACTTTTGACTCAATAACCTTGTACTATCAGAACGACGGAGGTATGAACTCGTGTCTAGCGGACTATCTGCTCGCAAGCTCATGTTGTAGTTACGACATTGTCGCCTTCACGGAAACATGGCTGAACGACCGTACTCTTTCGAGCCAGATATTTGGACCTAACTATTTAGTGTATCGTTGCGATCGCAGTCCACGTAATAGCAAAAAAAAAACCATCGGTGGCGGAGTGCTGATTGCCGGTCAGATCTCCCAGCGTTGCTCATCGAAGACAGTATGCTCTTAGAAGGGTAACCATGGATCAACGTTGTTGCAGTAGAGTACTATCATAAAAAAATGTTATCAAGAAGATGAAAATAACCATGAATTCTTGTGGAAACTGTCTTTTGTGAAATATCTAAGTTACTAAGATATTATCAGTTGTATATCAAATAGTGCTTTGCCACTTCGTGCATTCCTTTTTCGAACCAAGGCCGTGCAAACGGGGGGAAGGGGGTATATGATTGAAACTCTCCCCTTGAAGATTTTTTCATGTAAAATTTCCACCGTATTAGGAAAAACTTTATCTTAAAAGGTGTTCAAAACTATGTGTTTAAAAATTTGGCTCGTTTCTGGCGGAACTTTGTAAACAATCACCATATGCTTGAGGCATTTCATTTCACGACTCTATATGACGTTCACATATTGAAACTAATATTTTTTTTTGCTAATTTCGATTTGCAAATAAATCAATCTTTTGTATTGAAACTCTAAACTTGACATACAAAAATCATGTCTTGTTTTCGGAATGGGGTTCTAACTAAACGGTGTAACTAAACAAGTTCAGATTTTGAACCAAACATTTCTTCAAAATTTATCGATCCTATACTAATTTTAGGCATCAACAAGTTGAAGCAATGTAACAGGAGTTTTCCACTAACGATGGGCATCATAATTAGTTAAACAAATAGCTAAAACCTAGAATTTTTCAATCAGCTTTTATTATTGAAATAACTTTTGAAAATAGAATTTAATGTTACTTTAATTTGTCGGCCTTAACGGTGAAAAGGGATGTCCTTTTAAGTAGGGACATCTAAAGATAATGATTTTTTTTCTTTTTTTTTTGTATAGATGGATCGAAGGTTAGATGAAATGAAAGATGGTAAAAATGAGCGGGTAGAATTTTTTTAGAAGCATTCTCACCACATATCAAATTTTTGTTCCTCACGGGCCTACTACTATGAAGTGGTAGATATACAGATAGAGTTGCATCTGCCACCACACATTAGTAGGCCAAGCGTGGTTCCCCCCTCAAGTTTTCCCTTGTGGGGCGGCCAAGTTTGGCCTACTAATGTGTGGTGGTAGATGCAACTCTATCTGTATCAACCACTTCATAGTAGTAGGCCCGTGAGGAACAAAAAATTGATATGTGATGATATGCTTCTAAAAATTCTACCCGATCATTTTCACCTTCTTTCTTCATTTCATCTAACCTTCTATCCATCTATACAAAAAAAAAAGAAAAAATCACAATCTTTAGATGTCCCTACTAAAAAGGACATCCCTTTTCACCGCTAGGCCGATAAAATAAATCTACAAATATAAATTACAATGTTGAATCCTTAAAAAAAATAAAAGTTTTCACTGTATACATTCCTTAACGGATTTTATATTCTAAATTTTTAAGATAGCGATTGAGCAACTTTTCTTGTGTTCCTAAAACAAGATCAATTGCCATAGACAGTTATGTTTGTCTTCTGGTAAAACGCGTTCATGTTGCATTCCTCAATCCGTGCCAGAGCTGTCCATCCGCTGACTTGGCCGCGTCGCCGTAACATGTCCGGCCACCGGGAATCCGCTGCTCATCAGCGACTTGTTGAAGGCGCGCGATGAAGTGCCATTCATGATAGTTCGCGCTTCGATTAGCACCCAAGATATACATACTTTCACAGTTAACCTATCACGTAAACGCCTGGCAGAGAGAGTCTGTCTGTATGCCAGGTTATGTTTGGACGCTGGCCTGGGTACCCGTACTTACTCGATGGGTGAAAAGATTCAACAAACAGGTCCACTCCGTGTGTGGTCCTCAATGAGGATCCTTCTGACTGGCAGTGTCTGGTCATAACGATGGTGGTGGCGCGGCATAGGCCTGATTGGTTCGGATCGAATCCGTGGGGCCCGTCGCGTTTTTGAATCTAGTTTGCTAACAACCAACCATCACACGGTAGTTCTCACTTTGACCCGCTGCTGATGGAGTGGCTGATGAGTAAATAATAGACGGATTGAGGAAGGAAGGAACGAAAAAAAAAATAACCGTTCAACAACTGCGCCAGGGCATTCCCATCGTCTGCACGGGATGCATTTTGTGCGGATGTCTGAGATGCACACAAGTGTTTCGGCAAATAGTTGCTGTCGTCAACTTGTTGATCGCTACTATGTTGTTTTAGCCCGGGGACCAAATTCCCCGGAGGAAGGAGTCAGGTTCAGCAGTTTCCAGCTTGTTCATTGAAGAACTTTGGTTGGTAATTTTTCTTGAAATGATGATTTTAAAATTGTAAAGATTGACTATATTTAATTTATGAAAATTCTATGCACCATACAAGATTTTCACAACAGCTTCCGAAAAACTCATCTATAACTATACTTACATAATTTAATCAAATTTCTACTCTTATAGACATTTTATGTTCATAGCCTCAGACAACTGTTCAACCAACTGTAAAGTTGAAGATCCCCAAACTGTCGATGGTTAAATGTCAACATCCTGGATGCCCTCAAATCACACAGCATTGCTCCAGCCGATAAATCATACAATATTTAGATGTTAATATCTAGTTATCGGTAGAAACTGATGCAAAGTTTTCTGATAATAACAATTCAACAAAAGTTGATGGAACAGATATGAACACTTTTCAAAAAGAAGACGTTTGATGTGATAAAGGATAAAGAAACTGTGAAGAGTATTTCAAATTCCAATTACGATCCTTCATTTTCTGAAGGCTATGATTCATTTTCGACTACAGTGATTTTTTCATAAAGTGAGCGCACTTGGTAAGGAATGACCCATATACAATTTACCATCATATAAATTAGTCTAGTTTTGACCAATATTTTTTTTCACAATTTATCGTAGCAGTCAAACTCAATTTTAGAAAAAGTCCGCTGGCCGCATAAAAATGTATCGATGGCTGCAAGTGGATCGCGAGTCGCAAGTTTCTCATCCCTGTTGTAGACCATTCTTATCATTTTCGTCAACAATGCAGCTGTCAATGTGTAGTCATTCGGTTATGTTTAAAAAAATGTTTTTTTAAGTTATCGGCAGTTTTCTCATGATGCATTGCTTATCATTCATTTTCATAAAAATCATGCAAATAAATCTTCCTCATTCTGTTGTCTTTTTTGACACAAAATTTCCCGAATAAAGCTTCGATCTGTCCAGTCAACTCTGAGAGAGACAGAGAGATAGATAGAGTAAAGCATATTATGTTGCACCTCACATTGACAGCAGCAATTACGCACAGGCGACCGAAAATTTCAACGCGGACGTTTAATCAATATCAATTTAATGTCACCATCCGATAGCGGGGACGAAATGAAATGAAAAAAAAAAAAACCCCGAAAGAATAACATATAAATCAAATTAATCTTGATATCAAAAATGTTCAAATTAACACATGTTTTGTTCGCTCTGTTGTTTTCCCGGCCTCTCGTCTTGTCAATCCACTCGCCGTGCCTCCTGGTGTCCAATCCAGTCCACTCACTCGGAGCAATCTCCGCGAATCCGGGATGTTGATTTTCGGAACTTCTGAGGATTGACCCGGAATCAAGTCCGGGTCAGTCTGCAGCAGTCGCGATTGGCTGGAATTGTCGCTAGTTGAGTGAGAATTGTATTCATTTCGGGCTGACATATGCCGATTGGATAAGTGGATATGTCGTTATACACACACAGTCACACACGCTAGCGAATATTGGTAAACATTATTTATTGTTGTTATCAATGTTGACTTACCTACCGTAGAGCGCGTGGGCCTGGGAAATTTGCAACGTTCAAGTGTTCTCTGATGTATGTCGATAATTACACTTTTAATTGGTATTTAAAAATTGATACCGCAACGTCCACACACCGAAGCATCAATATGTAGGTACGTGCAGGAAAGTTGCCACTGTCCAAATCGAACTGGCCGGTGTGTTTTTGTTTATTTTATTTTTTAATATCGTACAGTCGCTGATTGTGACAGCCATTGTCAAATGCTTATTTATGAACAGTTAAAAGACTTGGTATCACATTACTTTCCGTGACGGTTACAAGCAATTGAAATGATTCGTAAATAATTTGATTGTTTATTTCCTGCCCATTTGCAGCCGAAATGCAGTTGATATATTGTGTCAATTAATTGCGAAACAAATGTATAACGTCTGAGGCTTTGAACATAAAATGTCTATAAGAGTAGAAGTTTGATTAAATTATGTAAGTATAGTTATAGATGAGTTATTTGGAAGCTGTTGTGAAAATCTAGTATGGTGTATGGAATTTGCATAAATTAGATACTAACTAGGATTCATTGTGCTACCATGCATGCTTCGAAAATGAAGACTGTAGAGACCTGTTTTTCGAAAATTTATCTTTTAATTGGCATCACAAATCGTCCAGTCATGTTCCTAAGCCCCTGTGGTTATGCAATTTTTTTAAATTGTCAAGCATTTTTCTGCCCTTACTTCTTTCCGAACTAACAAGTGAATATCATCCAAACTCAAATATTAGAATATCATTAAAAGTTGCAATCGAGCGCAACAACAATGGTTAAAATCGGTCCTTATTTGACGAAACGGCATGCATTTCACATTGAGTGTTCTGGTCAGACATTTAGTCGCCTCATAAAAACAGTGATGAATATCACCCTTAAAAAAGTTAGCCAATTTTTGAAGTCTAATAACTTTTTTATCTTAACTCTAATTGACATGCAACCTTCAGTTGAAATATTTGTCATAGTTTATGCTTTAAGAAAACCCGTTTTCAAAAGAAATCGATCGAAGGAGACAAAAGTTATTGACTGAAAACTGGTTTTTCATGTTCCTCTCGAACAAAATGTCTCAAAATCCCATACAAACTTTAGGCTCGTTGAGCGACCCCTTCCCGTGGTCCGATCTGGCCCAAATCTTGCATGAGATCTTGTACTGAGCCCAGGATCAATTTTAGCCTGCAGCGTTTAACATTTCACAGGTTTTAAATTTCCCATGGAAATTTGGGGCAGTCTAATGTACAGCTCACTCTTTCCAGACGGTTCTAATGGTTACTTTGAAACACTGCAAAACCGTGACATTAGACTTCAGCAGCCCGTGTTTCTAGACCAGGATTATCTGAAAGTATTAGTAGCATGGTAGCTATGGATTCTTCGAAAGGTTCGAGATGGGATCCCAACGACGTTGGACTCGACGTTGGTAGCTGTGTCACTTTCCATGCCACTCTGCATGATTTTCAATCTATCGATCTCGGAAGGTGCTGTTCTTTGGAAAATGGCATCTAATTATCCGATTCATAAGTCTTAAAACGATCATCGTGTGGAGAATTACCGACCGATATCCATTCTTTGCTGCTTTTCGAACGTATTGGAAGTCCTGATGTATGAAGGATTATATACAGCAGTTGTCACGATACTCACGGAGGTCCAGCACGGCTTTGTCAAGAAAAGGTCAACCATTTTGTATGAGCAACAAAGTAGTTGTCGTCTTTCCTGCTCAATCATCGTGGTTTTATCAACATTCGTGGTACTCTTTCTACTGTATTCAACATGCCGTCTGGTGTTGGCAGCCACCTAGGGCCGCTTATTTTCGTGCTTCGATTTAACAACATTCCTTAAAATATGTGGTTTCAGTTTGGGCACCCTGCCACTCCGTCTACAGCGAAAGGATTGAAAGACTCCAGAAAAAAATTCTGCGTTAAGCATTACGTTGTTTGACCTGGCAAAATCCTGTACGGTTACCTTCTTTTTTTGAGAGGCCCACCTACTATCAATAACGCCTTTGAGTCAAAGAAGAAATTATTTTCAACGAATGTTCATCTACGAGAGTGTGAATCTCTCGCTTCAGCTCGACAACTGCTCAATCAGTTGATTTTTGGTTGCCAAGAAGCAGAACAGCATTTGGACAAAATTACACCTTACACCGATGTTGTCAAGCTTTTAATGTCATCTCCCACTTATTTCACTTTCATAAAGCATGGATCACTACAAATCTGGACGCACTATTTATTTTACCATAGTGCTCCTAGTTGTCGGATCTGGAATGTTTTGGCAGCACTTTGAAGAGGAATGTTTCTTCTACCAGTGCTGAAAATTTCATAACGATTCGTTTTGTTTCAAAAAAGTTACACGTGATGGAAGCCGCGAGATGAAAATAAATTTTGAACACCCACGTCAAAAACCCGACGTGGTCGGGTTCGAAAATCGCGAAATCGTTAAAAATGGTCAAATCAACCGTGTGTAGCGTTCTCAAACGTTTCCGTGAGATGCGTACTATAGATCGGCAGGTTCATACCAAGCGTCATAGTGGAATAAAGGATCGGAAACTGCATTTGAAGGTGTTGAGAACGATCAAGGCAAACACAGGGTAGTCGGACTATGACATTGCCAAGAAATTCAACGCCGACCGGTGCACCGTCAGCAGAATTCGTCTACGCGAAGGAACACGATCCTATCGGACCAGTAAACAACCAAACCAGACATTGAAGCAGAATTTAGTAGCCAAAGGACGTGCCCGCAAGTTACACAAGAAGATTCCAACGAAGTTCGACGGATGCATCCTCATGGATGACGAAACGTACGTGAAGATGGATTTTGGGCAGCTTTCTGGCCAAAATTATGTAAAGCCACTGCAGTGGTGCACTGCACTGGTCATGGTGATGTCCCCGACGATTTCAAATTCGTTTTTGCTTATAAGTTTGCAAAAAAGTGTTTGATCTGGCAAGGTATTTGCAGCTGCGGACGAAAAATTCCGGTTTTTATGAAAAACAAGACCATGGACTCCGAAATTTACAAGGAGGAATGCCTGACAAACGTTTTTTTATTCGTACATTAGATCTCACAAAGGACTAGTTAAGTTTTCGCCAGATTTGGCAAGCTGCCACTACAGCTAGGAGGTTCTACAGTGGTATTGGGCCAAAGGGTCGATTTTGTCGAAAAGGACATCAACCCACCCAACTGCCCTCAATTCCGCTCTATCGAAAAATTTTGGGCAATTGTCAAGCAGAAGATGAAAAAGAATGGTAGGACGACTCGGGAAGCAACAGAGATGAAGAGATTGTGGAACAAAATGGCCGCTGAGGTCAGCGAATAGGGTGTTCAAACTACAATGAGTGATACTCAACCAAAAGTTCGAAAATTCATCAAAACAACATCGGAATAATTTTTTTATTATTTTTCCTTTAAAGTGCAATCAAAACCCTACATTTCAAGTTCAAAACATTTTTATTTCGTTTATATAGCTCCGAGATAGACCCGTTTTAATGCGTCCAGATTTGTAGTGATCCATGCTTTATTTTTAGATATGTGTTTAATAGTGCAAGATGCTAACAAATGTTGATAGTATTTTAATCTTATTGATAAGTTGATTTAAATATTTCATCTGTCTGACAGTAGTCAAAGACTCCAGAATAAAATAGAACGTCTAGTTAATTTAGTGACACAATAGTGGAAGTAAACCAAGAAGAACTTTTCAAGTAAAGTCCACTTTCGTCTGCATTGAAGCTGCCGACAGACGGAACAGTCGAAGAACAGTGGTGTAGAATCAAGAATGCCTTTATCGACGATGAGCCATGGTACTCTCGGTAAAGTTTGTGGAAGAAGACGTGAATGGATGTCGGATGAAATTTGGAGGATGATCGATGATCGGTGAAAGGCGAAAGACGAAATAGAGCAGGCATTTACCGGGTCAGCTGAAGTAGCCGCCCGCTTACGATATGCGGAGCTGGAAAAGGCAGTTAAACGAACTTGTAGACGAGACAAGAGAGCCTGGACCAAGGAATATTGAAAGAAGGTAGTGCCGAGAGCCATATTGGATTTTTTTCGTGACGTCACTGTTGCCAAGCTGTCGAAGGTTTATACTGGTAAAACTCAAATTTCAAAGTTAAACACATTAACGAACTAAATTAAAATTCAATTTGGTTGTAAGGTTGTAAGGCCACTAGTTGATTGTGCTTTGAGATTTCTTTGTGTTTAATAAACTGCGGTGTGTACTATTCTTGAATTTGTTATTGAATGCACAGTCATGCTCTATGTGAAACGAGCAAAAATAATAATTTTCCCCTTTCAAAAGGTCTGATTGGTAGCTTATGGCAGTGCACCTCATCGTCATGATTTGAATCTAACATGGTGTACCATATGAATTTCTAGTTTAGAACAATTAACCCCAATAAAACCATTGCAACTTTGGTTTACTAAATTCCAATAAAAGATTGGGTTCGAATTCGAAAAATACTTATTTCGGTTATTTTATTTTATCAACTATTCAAACTTAACTGATTTCAACATTTATAAGCAAAATTTTGAACTAATTATCAAGTTTTGTCAATTTGAGTTAGAAACCTCAGCAACTTCAATCGTCTGAATTAAAGCAAAACAACTACTACATTCAACTTTTTTAGTATCAATCTTGAAGAACAATAATATTTCTAGAATTGTGTGCCTTCAAAGTTAAAAAAATCCTCAAATTTTTTTAATTGCTAACAAAAAAGGAAAAATTTCCATATAAATTCACAGATAATTGACAACAGTGACGTCACAGACGGTACTAATACTAAAGCAAGGCTGCCTCGGCACTACCTCCTTTAAATATTCCTTGAGCCTGGACAAACTCTCTAGTCGAATAGAAAGAAGGAGCAGCCGCCTATGAAGATAGCCGATTACTTTATGACATTTCTCGCCGCCTTAGTGGTACAAGGACTAATGCTAGAATGCCGCTAAAAGACCGAGCAGATCAGTTATTGACCGATCGAACAGATCAGCTCAAACGATGGACTGAACCCTTTGAACAACTCTTCCGAGTCACGAATAACGATGGCCAACAGAACCCGCAACTCGAAGCGCCAACAGTAAGTCGCATTAATGATGTCAACTCGGAAGCGCCCTCGCTGAAATGCTGAAAGCCGACCCTGCCCTGTCAGCACAAATGTTGCACCGTCTTTTCGCTGACATTTGGGATACTGCAACATTTCCGGCCGACTGGATGCAGGGTATCCTCGTAAAGGTAAAAAAGAAAAAGAGACTTGTCAGAGTGCGGTAACTGGCGTGACATAACTTTGATCTGTACAACTCTCAAAGTACTCCGCAAAATGATCCTGAACAGGATCCAGGAGAAAATCCGACGGCAACAAGCTGGATTCCGATCCGGGTGATCGTCGAGAAGCATCGAGCTCATGCAAGAGGTGTAACTGTACACGACGCTCATAAGACCGGTTGTCCTCTGCGGACACGAGACGTGGATCTACGGCGAACCCAGTATCCAGAAGGTGGTGAAGGCTGGCCGGATACGCTGGGCGTCCCGCCCATGTCCCATGTTGCGAGAATGCTGGACGACTGTCCTGCAAAACAGGTGTTCGCTACGAATCCGGTAGGAACAATACGAGCGGGGGCGCAACGAGCGAGGTGGTTAGACCAAGTGGAGCGTAATCTGTCGATCGTGGAGTGCCCGAGAAACTGAAGAACGGTTGCCATTGACCAAGCGAATTGAAAGGATATTGTTCATCAGGTTATGTCGTGAGACGGAACACCATGTAAATAAATAAACATTGTGTGAGCGTAAATTGAAATTAGTGTTAAGAAATTTTCCTTAGTTTAAAGTCGTTGTCTGCTCAGTTATCTCCAAAGACGAACTCAATAAAATAAAAATATTTGCTTGTAAAACCTATTTGCGTTCAACTGGATGAAAACAAATTTATATAAACAAATGAAATTAGTTTGATTGCTTCATTTGCCGTCGACTTATTTAAATTAAATTGGCTAGTGAAGTAGACAATGTGCAACTCGAGACCCCATACACCCAACCTTCGGGTAGTGGTCATATCACCTCTTGTCTGCAACTCCGATTCTCTACCTCCCCGTGGTACTAGCTGGGGTGCGAGCAACCTTAGCGGAGATCGGGTACCCAACCCCGGTGGATGCTTTGGTCGCATGCAGAATGAGTTAGGGGGCTTCGCACGCGTCTGTTCTCCATGTTAGGGGCGGCGTGCGGAGTGCAACAACGTCCTGGTGGTGTTCGGGACCCAAAACAGTAACATCACGACGGTCCTCCTGCGAGATAGTGGGGTTAGCTGCGGGCCTTGCGAGCCTGTGACTACTAAAAAACATAAGCAACGAATAACGAACAACAAATTTCGGATGGAAATCGGCAAAGACCCACGCGACGAAAAGGGACTAGCGATTGGAAACTTGGAACATGGAACTGCCGATCTCTAAATTTTGTGGGCAGTACCCACGTGCTCTCCAACGAATTGAAGAGCCGCAAATTCGACATCGTAGCGCTGCAGGAGGTATGCTGGAAGGGCTCCACGGTACGAACGTATCCAGATGGTCGTGCCATCTACCAGAGCTGCGGCAACACACACGAGCTTGGAACAGCTTTTATAGTGATGGGAAAGATGCAAAAGCGCGTGATCGGGTGGTGGCCGATCAACTCACGAATGTGCCGGTTGAGAATCAAGGGCCGGTTCTTCAACATCAGCATCATCAACGTGCACAGCCCTCACCTCGGAAGTACCGGTGACGACAAAGACGAATTCTACGCGCAGCTGGAGCGTGAATACGACCGTTGCCCAAAACATGATATCAAGATCGTCATCGGGGATTTCAATGCTCAGGTCGGCCAGGAGGAGGAATTTAAACCGACAATTGGAAGGTTCAGCGCGCACCAGCTGACCAACGAAAACGGCCTCAGACTCATTGATTTCGCCGCCTCCAAACGAATGGCCGTACGTAGTACCTTTTTTCAGCACCGCCTCCCACACAAGTACACCTGGAGATCACCGTACCAAACTCAATCACAGATTGACCACGTTTTGATCGACAGCCGGCACTTCTCAGACATCATCGACGTCAGATCCTGTCGGGGCGCCAACATCGAGTCGGACCATTATCTGGTGATGGTGAAGATGCGCCCAAAACTCTCCGTAGTGAACAACACGCGAAACCGGCGCCCGCCTCGGTTAAATATCGCGCGACTGAAGCAACCTGAGGTCGCGGCAGACTACGCGCAATCGGTCGAAGCAGCGCTGCCGGCAGAGGGCGAGCTTGACGAAGCCCCTCTCGAGGACTGTTGGGATACCATCAAAACAGCCATCAACAGTGCTGCGGAGAACGTCATCGGTTATGTGGAGCGATCTCGACGGAACGACTGGTTCGACGAGGAGTGTAGGAGGGTGATGGACGAAGAGAATGCCGCGCGGGCGGCAGTAGTGCAAAGAGGCACCCGTCGAAATGTGGAAAATCACCGACAGCGGAAGAGGCAGCGAGTTCGACTTTTCCAGGAGAAAAAGCGCCGCCTGGAGGAGGAGGAGCTCGAGGAGCTGGAGCAGCTGCATCGTTCCCAAGAAACACGAAAGTTCTATCAGAAACTCAACACATCCCGCAAAGGCTTCGTGCCGCAAGCCGAAATGTGCCGGGATAAGGACGGGGGTATCCTGACGGACAATCGTGAGGTGATCAAAAGGTGGAAGCAGCACTTCGATGAACACCTGAACGGCGCACATGCAGGAGATCAAGACGGTGGGGGAAGGTACATCGCCGGCGTAGCCAACGACGAAGAGGAGCCACTCCCAACGACGAGTGAAGTTAAGGAAGCCATTCGCCAGCTGAATAGAAACAAGTCGGCTGGGAAGGATGGCATCGCAGCTGAACTCATCAAAATGGGCCCGGACAGGTTGGCCGATTGCCTACACCGGTTGATAATCCGGATCTGGGACATAGAACAGCTACCGGAGGAGTGGAAGGAAGGGGTAATATGCCCCATCTACAAGAAGGGCGACAAATTGGACTGTGAGAACTACCGAGCGATCACTGTCCTCAATGTCGCCTACAAAGTGTTGTCCCGAATCCTACTCCGCCGCCTCACGCCACAAGCAAACAGATTCGTGGGAAGTCATCAGGCCGGCTTCATGGAGGGACGGTCTACGACGGACCAGATATTCACATTACGGCAAATCCTCCAAAAATGCCGTGAACACCAAGTCCCTACGCATCATCTATTCATCGACTTCAAAGCCGCATACGACACGATCGACCGTAACGAGCTATGGAAAATCATGGACGAGAACGGCTTTTCCGGGAAACTAATCAGACTGATCAAGGCGACGATGGATGGAACGCAGTGCTGTGTGCGGATTTCGGGTGAATTGTCGAGTTCATTCGAATCGCGCAGGGGGCTTCGACAAGGTGATGGTCTATCCTGCATGATGTTCAACGTGGCGCTAGAAGGTGTTATTCGACGAGCGGTGGGCGAAATGCGGGGCACGATTTTCAACAGATCCAGTCAACTTATCTGCTTTGCCGATGACATTGATATAGTCGGCAGATCATCTGCGGCGGTGGAGGAGATCTACCGCAAACTGAAACGCGAAGCAGGAAGGATTGGGTTGATGATTAATACGTCCAAGACGAAGTACATGCTGGCCTGCGGATCCGAGACCGACCGAACCCGCTTGTCCAGTAATAACAAGGTCACGATCGACGGCGACGAGCTGGAGATAGTCGAAGACTTTGTCTATCTCGGCTCACTGGTGACTGCAGACAATGACACCAGCCGTGAGATCCGGAGGCGAATTATCAGCGGAAGTCGTGCCTACTATGGACTCCACAAGCAACTGCGGTCGAGAAGACTTTGCCCTCGCACGAAGTGTAACCTGTATATGACGCTTATTAGACCGGTTGTTCTCTACGGGCACGAGACATGGATATTGCTCGAGGAGGACCTGCGTACACTCGGGGTATTCGAGCGACGAGTGTTAAGAACCATCTTTGGCGGCGTACAGGAGAACGGAGTGTGGAGGCGAAGGATGAACCACGAGCTCGCGCGACTCTACGGCGAACCCAGTATCCAGAAGGTGGTGAAAGCCGGCCGGATACGCTGGGCGGGACATGTTGCGAGAATGCCGGACGACTGTCCTGCAAAACAGGTGTTCGCTACGAATCCGGTAGGAACAAGACGAGCGGGGGCGCAACGAGCGAGGTGGTTAGACCAAGTGGAGCGTGATCTGGCGAACGTGGGGTGCCCGAGAAATTGGAGAACGGTTGCCATGGACCGAGTGAATTTTAGGAATTATGTTCGTCAAGTTATGTCGTGAGACGGAATACTATGTAAATAAAAATAATTATTTAAATTAAGAACACTCACAATAGTGAGTGGATTATTTTCCCTATATTCCCCAATCGTGCCACACTTGCATCAAACACAATTCCGCTCTTGTTTCGTTGACTATCGGCAACAATGCTATTGAAGCATCAATGGCAACAAAAGTGGAAGAAACAGGCTCACAAGTCTATTCAAATCTTCCATCACTCACATACGTATATACACGTCGATTTGATTGATACTAATACGGCTGAGAGTTATCGTGTCAATTATTTAGCGGACCGCAGCACGCCTGAGTCAGCATTCGAAGCGCAGCAAGAGGGGTAAGTCACCACAATTGTCCCGGTTCAGGATCGTCGTGGTTGGAAAGCGGAACGCCGGATTAAGATGACTGACCGCTCGCTTGCTGCCAGCTTCATTCAAGAGATGACACCAAATCTCTGGGTGCTATGCAATGGCATCGTGAAAAGCGGAGAGGCCGCTTGTGTTCATCCGATTCGGATATGACTGACACCCGATGGACGACCGGACGAAACGACGGATACCATCGTACCGAATCGATTCTCTTGGACTCTTGGCTTGCCGCAGACCGTAACGCAAACCTTCGTCTGTGGCCGTGCGAGGAAGTGAATGAATTCCCCAATCAGGGCTGGGGCAACGATGCTTCACCAAAGTCCGGCTCTTAGCTGACGATAATTTCCAAGTAATGATGGCACTTCAGAACGGCTCGCTGATTGAGTGAATGAGCTTTTCGCTGTCAATCAATCTCCGGCTGAATCCCACTTGGCTCCGAAAGTAAGCTCGCTGATTTGGCGGTTAGATTGCTGGCGAGCTAGTGAAGTAAACAATAATTGTTAATGGAATGGGACACTGGCGCCAAGGTTGGAGAAAATTTGATGTTTGACGAGGCATATTCATCATGAGTTTTTTTTTCAAAACTGAAAACAATGACAAAAATGACAAAAATGACAAAAATGACAAAAATGACAAAAATGACAAAAATGACAAAAATGACAAAAATGACAAAAATGACAAAAATGACAAAAATGACAGAAATGACAAAAATGACAAAAATGACAAAAATGACAAAAATGACAAAAATGACAAAAATGACAAAAATGACAAAAATGACAAAAATGACAAAAATGACAAAAATGACAAAAATGACAAAAATGACAAAAATGACAAAAATGACAAAAATGACAAAAATGACAAAAATGACAAAAATGACAAAAATGACAAAAATGACAAAAATGACAAAAATGACAAAAATGACAAAAATGACAAAAATGACAAAAATAACAAAAATGCCGAAAATGACAAAAATGACAAAAATAACAAAAATGACAAAAATGACAAAAATGACAAAAATGACAAAAATGACAAAAATGACAAAATGACAAAAATGAAAAAAAATGACAAAAAAGACAAAAATGACAAAAATGAAAAAAAATGACAAAAATGACAAAAATGACAAAAATGACAAAAATGACAAAAATGACAAAAATGACAAAAATGACAAAAATGACAAAAAATGACAAAAATGACAAAAATGACAAAAATGACAAAAATGACAAAAATGACAAAAATGACAAAAATGACAAAAATGACAAAAATGACAAAAATGACAAAAATGACAAAAATGACAAAAATGACAAAAATGACAAAAATGACAAAAATGACAAAAATGACAAAAATGACAAAAATGACAAAAATGACAAAAATGACAAAAATGACAAAAATGACAAAAATGACAAAAATGACAAAAATGACAAAAATGACAAAAATGACAAAAATGACAAAAATGACAAAAATGACAAAAATGACAAAAATGACAAAAATGACAAAAATGACAAAAATGACAAAAATGACAAAAATGACAAAAATGACAAAAATGACAAAAATGACAAAAATGACAAAAATGACAAAAATGACAAAAATGACAAAAATGACAAAAATGACAAAAATGACAAAAATGACAAAAATGACAAAAATGACAAAAATGACAAAAATGACAAAAATGACAAAAATGACAAAAATGACAAAAATGACAAAAAATGACAAAAATGACAAAAATGACAAAAATGACAAAAATGACAAAAATGACAAAAATGACAAAAATGACAAAAATGACAAAAATGACAAAAATGACAAAAATGACAAAAATGACAAAAATGACAAAAATGACAAAAATGACAAAAATGACAAAAATGACAAAAATAACAAAAATGCCGAAAATGACAAAAATGACAAAAATAACAAAAATGACAAAAATGACAAAAATGACAAAAATGACAAAAATGACAAAAATGACAAAATGACAAAAATGACAAAAATGACAAAAATGACAAAAAAGACAAAAATGACAAAAATGAAAAAAAATGACAAAAATGACAAAAATGACAAAAATTTAAAAAAAATGACAAAAATGACAAAAATGACAAAAATGACAAAAATGACAAAAATGACAAAAATGACAAAAATGACAAAAATGACAAAAATGACAAAAATGACAAAAATGACAAAAATGACAAAAATGACAAAAATGACAAAAATGACAAAAATGACAAAAATGACAAAAATGACAAAAATGACAAAAATGACAAAAATGACAAAAATGACAAAAATGACAAAAATGACAAAAATGACAAAAATGACAAAAATGACAAAAATGACAAAAATGACAAAAATGACAAAAATGACAAAAATGACAAAAATGACAAAAATGACAAAAATGACAAAAATGACAAAAATGACAAAAATGACAAAAATGACAAAAATGACAAAAATGACAAAAATGACAAAAATGACAAAAATGACAAAAATGACAAAAATGACAAAAATGACAAAAATGACAAAAATGACAAAAATTACAAAAATGACAAAAATGACAAAAATGACAAAAATGACAAAAATGACAAAAATGACAAAAATGACAAAAATGACAAAAATGACAAAAATGACAAAAATGACAAAAATGACAAAAATGACAAAAATGACAAAAATGACAAAAATGACAAAAATGACAAAAATGACAAAAATGACAAAAATGACAAAAATGACAAAAATGACAAAAATGACAAAAATGACAAAAATGACAAAAATGACAAAAATGACAAAAATGACAAAAATGACAAAAATGACAAAAATGACAAAAATGACAAAAATGACAAAAATGACAAAAATGACAAAAATGACAAAAATGACAAAAATGACAAAAATGACAAAAATGACAAAAATGACAAAAATGACAAAAATGACAAAAATGACAAAAATGACAAAAATGACAAAAATGACAAAAATGACAAAAATGACAAAAATGACAAAAATGACAAAAATGACAAAAATGACAAAAATGACAAAAATGACAAAAATGACAAAAATGACAAAAATGACAAAAATGACAAAAATGACAAAAATGACAAAAATGACAAAAATGACAAAAATGACAAAAATGACAAAAATGACAAAAATGACAAAAATGACAAAAATGACAAAAATGACAGAAATGACAAAAATGACAAAAATGACAAAAATGACAAAAATGACAAAAATGACAAAAATGACAAAAATGACAAAAATGACAAAAATGACAAAAATGACAAAAATGACAAAAATGACAAAAATGACAAAAATGACAAAAAAGACAAAAATGATAAAAATGACAAAAATGACAAATATTTCAAAAATGACATAAATGACAAAAATGACAAAAATGACAAAAATTACAAAAATGACAAAAATTACAAAAATTACAAAAATGACAAAAATTACAAAAATTACAAAAATTACAAAAATTACAAAAATTACAAAAATTACAAAAATTACAAAAATTACAAAAATTACAAAAATTACAAAAATTACAAAAATTACAAAAATTCCAAAAATGACAAAAATGACGAAAATGACAAAAATGACAAAAATTACAAAAATTACAAAAATTACAAAAATTACAAAAATTACAAAAATTACAAAAATTACAAAAATTACAAAAATTACAAAAATTACAAAAATTACAAAAATTACAAAAATTACAAAAATTACAAGAAGTACAAAATTACAAAAATTACAAAAATTACAAAAATTACAAAAATTACAAAAATTACAAAAATTACAAAAATTACAAAAATTACAAAAATTACAAAAATTACAAAAATTACAAAAATTACAAAAATTACAAAAATTACAAAAATTACAAAAATTACAAAAATTACAAAAATTACAAAAATTACAAAAATTACAAAAATTACAAAAATTACAAAAATTACAAAAATTACAAAAATTACAAAAATTACAAAAATTACAAAAATTACAAAAATTACAAAAATTACAAAAATTACAAAAATTACAAAAATTACAAAAATTACAAAAATTACAAAAATTACAAAAATTACAAAAATGACAAAAATTACAAAATTTACAACATTTAGGTACAAAAATTACAAAAATGACAAAAGTGACTTAAATGAGAAAAATGACTAAAGTGACAAAAATGAGAAAAATTACATAAACGCCGAAATAAAAAAATATGACGAAATTGATTAAAATGAGAAAAATGATAAAAATTATAAAAATGACAAAAATGATTAACTCAAAATTATTTTTTATAAATACCTTACACTGTTGCTCTTAAAAGAGTTCATCTGGATCGTTCTTAAAATTCAAAATGATACGGAATCATACAGGATATTACAGGATCAAATAATTCAGAAATTACCAATCTATATATATAAAAATGAATTTCTGTCTGTCTGTCTGTCTGTCTGTCTGTCTGTCTGTCTGTCTGTCTGTTCCCTATAGACTCCGAAACTACTGAACCGATTTACATGAAACTTGGCAGGTGGGGGTATTGGAGGCCGGGGAAGGTTCCTATTATGGTTTGAGACCCCTCCCTCAAACAGGAAGGGGGGGAGGGGGTCTTTCATATAAAAGTAGTAAGTCTTCATAACTCGAGAACTTATCAAGCAAATCAAACCAAACTTGGCATGGGAGGGTACTTGGGTACGAGGAATGTTTCTATGAATATAAGGTGCCCCTCCCTCCTTCCAGTGAGGCGATAGGAAGGAGGGAGGGGGCCTACCTTACAATTTTTTACATAACTTGAGAACTAATCAAGCTAATTGAACCAAATTTGGCATGGGAGGGTAGGGGAATACGAGGAATGGTTCTATGATTATTTGAGACCCCTCCCTACTTCCAGTTAAGATAGAGGAATGAAGGAGGGGGCTTTCATACCTTTTTAATTGCATAACTTGAAAACTATTCGATCAAATGAAACCAAATTTGGTTTCTAAGTTTATTTTGGTACGATAAATAGTTCTTTCATTATTTGCTATCCTTCCTTCCTTCCGTGAGGGGATAGAAAGTGGGGGGGAGGGGCTCCTTTAAAATTTTCAGCATAATTGGATAGCTAACAAGCAAATGGAACGAAATTTTGTGAGGGAAGGTATTTGAAGTGTTTCTATGATATTTTGAAAACCCTCCGTTCTTCAAGTTGTAAAATTTTAAGGGAGGAGGGTTTTCCATACAATTTTTACATCACTCGGGAACTTACCCAGCAAATGGAACGAAATTTGGTTTGTAGGGGTATTTGAGCACATGGTATTTTTTTGTGAATATTAGGTACTTCTGCCTCCTTCCAGTTGCGTGATAGGGAGGAGAGAGAAAGCTCCTTTACAATTTTTCGCATAACTTGAGCAAATGAAAACAACTTTGGCATGGGAAAGCATTTGGATACGTAAAAAGGTTATTAGTTTATTTGAGACTTCTTTCTCCTTCAATTGGGGATACAGTTAGAGAAGACGGGAGCTCATATACGATTATGTAGCACAAACCAAGCACTTATCTAACAAATGGAACCAAAATGACATGGGGACATTCAAACAATCGAGCAAATAGATCAGAATTGGGCATGGAAATGTATTCGAATACACGGAATGTTTGATCTTGGTTCACTCTTTCCAAGTAGGTACAAATTTTATGGCACAACTCGACAACTAATAAAGCAAACGAAACCAAATTTGGCATGGAAGGGTATTCGAGTACAAGAAATGTTTTTTCGGTGATTTAGCACCCCTCTCTCCATTCAGTGGAACGATATAATGGAAAGAGGGTCACTCATATTTTTTTTTAATATTTTGCTAACTAATCGAGAAAATGGAACCAAATTGGCATATGTGTACGGGTAATGTTGCTTCGATGGTTTGCGACCCCCTTCTCCTGCCAGAGGGGAGATATAAAGTGGGAAAGGGTCATACATTTTTTCAAAAGCTCGAGAGCTTATCGAGAATGACGCCATATATGATATGGAATCGTATTTGTGTACAAAAAGTGTTTTTTCTGATGTTATGAGACCCCATTCCTTCCATTATGGTTAAAGGAATGATGGAGGGGGTCACTCTCACAATTTGTATAATAATTCGAGAACGAATAGGTAAAATGAGTGTCCCGTGATGTTATTTTTTCAGAAAATTTTTCTAGGATAGTTTGAGACCCTCCTACAAATAAAGGGACAGCGAAGATTCCATATATAAAAATAAAATGGCATAAGCTATAAACTTATGAAGCAAAGAAACCCAGAGTCATAGAATGGGTTAAAACACGGATTTTAAAAAAAATATTAAGATTTTAAAATAAAAAAACGTTGCAATATTATTTTGAAAAAACATTTAAATGATATTGAAATTGAACTTAGAATTTTGTGCAAATGAATGAAAAGTTAAATAACTAGGGACCACAAATTTCAATAATTTTCGGAAGGTGTAGCAAAGCACACCGGGTCAGCTAGTTATATATAAAAAGTGTTATTTTATGAAAATTATGATAATGTTCAACTTTTTTCCTCCTATATGCAATTTCGAATTTCTTCATTATGAAATTATTTTAAATCTACTGCGTTAGATATTCTTTCAGCAAACTTTGATGATTAAAATTTAAGATCCATTGTATATGGTTTTGTATAATATTTATCCACATACATTAAAAAGACTGTAAGAAAGACTCATACTCAATTAAAACAATTAAATAAATTTAAACCCCTACCCAAAAACTCGTAAATCGTTAAGAAATATTTTTATTACGAAGATGTTGTTGACATCAGAGTCCAGAAAACTTATCTATTTATATTTTTATTCAGTAAAATAGTAAAATTTTTATCGACTGGTTGGGTAATGAATAAATTGATTTTCGGCGATTTCAGTCACGAAAAAATCTTAAAACGATTTTTATTTCTTCATCCGACGTTTCGGCATTTATTATGCCTTTTTCAAGGAGTCTATTGATATAACAAAATTAATGATGTGTTTAAAAAGGTGTTACAATAAATGGTGTACTTACTGAAATTTCTCGTTTTAATTGTCCAAAAAGTTTTTTGAATCTGAATATATTTTTATTCTTCTTGAAAAGTTTTTGAAGAGCTATTACAGTCTAAAGCTACCGGATGGGCATATTATGTAAAAAAATCTTTTAGAAATTAATTTCAGCAGATTCTTAACAATCCATTCAATCGTCCCAATTTTTTCTGTTTGCGAGAGTTTTGCAAAAGTTCACTTCGGTATCATTTATCTGTTGGTTCGAATCATTCAAATCTTTAGACCATTGTAAGCTGCACCCACAAATCAAACTCTTCTACAATAATGACCTATGTTGGAGGTGGAATTATCGGCATAACATTCTATGCCGGACCGGCACTAACAAGCTTTCTCACCGCTGACATTGTCCTTCCAGCGCAACCGGATTGCAAATGTCTAAAAGAAACCAAATACAACATATCCCAAATCCCGAGACAAAACAGGATGGAAATAATCAACCAGCTAGATATTTTCTAATGATGTACCGGGCGATGTGAGCATTTTTAGAAAAAAAAAACTTTTCATTTTTACCAACCCCCGGCAATCAACCATCGGCTAAGATGTCCGGCAGTAAGCAGTTGTGCATGTGTATGTAAACCGGTTATAGTATTTCTTTTTCCCTTGATATTCCATTCCCATCCTATACCTTTTTCCATCCCATTCCCATTAAAGACAAAGGACACTGGTTAAGTTATCGGACCAGCAAGTCGAAATAAGAATGTAGCCTTGGGTTCGATTCTCACTTTTTTTTTATTTTTGGATAAATTATACAAAAGGATGGAAATCCCATGAAATGTTTTCCTTGTTTCGGTTGAAAGCAGTGGTCATGCATCATTTTGCTTCGGCGCTCGAGTCTTTATGCCAGTAGTGCGTTTTCAATCATATCATTTTCGGTACAGTACACTTTTCAACACATTTTTGGCATAGAATTAGGACCGAGCGGCATTGAAAATTGGTTAACTTTTATTTGCGTGTGGATAATTTGTATTAACTCACTGCATAACTTAACTGCATACTGGTAAAAACTGTTGGGCTGCTAGAAATGTATTTCACCTTAATAGTTGGTACACATAAACAACATTCTTCTAACAAATAAATGAAATATTATGTTAAAAAAAATTTCCAACATTCCCTGCATAAACATAAAACTTATTTTAGTGTTTTCTCTATTTCCAGGTACGCAAAAATTCCCTCCACTTTTTCCAATGATGTACACAACATCCGTGAGTGAGTACTTCCAACAAAAGCATCAATCAACCGATTATCACACCCCTTGCTCAAAAAGAAGGGAAAATTCCGCCACACGCAATTAGCTGAGCGGTGCAAAATCTTCAAATCTCATCATCTCATCGCTGCAACCTACCATACCGTACCTCTTAAACCTCTTGTGCGATTCCACATCTCATCTCGTCGGAATCAAGTCAAATCATATCTAGCAGGAGCACCCTTCAAACAGGCAAGCATTTTCTGGTTCCGCGCTCGGCGAATCCTCTCACTCTAACAACAACAACAAAACATCAGCATCGAACAACAACAACAAACGAGGGCGACGCAACAAACATTGATTGAAATGTGATTCAGCTGTCAGTCGCAGTTAGACCATCCATCCATCCCGATTTGCTTTGATGGACTCAAAGACTCAAAGGATGTTGCTGATGCTGCTGCTGCTGCGGGTTGACATCATTCTCTTTCTACCGGTTGGGCTGATTCAGTCGTCTATATCATCACATCACCCCCGTTTGTCAGTCGGTCCGAGCCTGGCCTGGGTGGGGTGCTTCGGGGCTTTCGGTGGCACTAGGATTCGATTAGATGGGGCGGAGGTGTGCTGCGTATCGGGGACACGACAATGGTGCACTGTGGGCCAAGAAGACGAATATTTTAAACCAACGCACGGTGTTTTATCATGCCTTTAAAAAAATATCAGAAATGATGTAGCAATTAAGAGGAGAAACTTCCCTATCAACTGAACTTTTAATTTAAAAAAAAAACCTTTGGAAGGACTACTTTTTTAGTGCGGTCGAAAAACATAGGTTTATAATTAAAACTCCTATTATGATAAGGATGCCCGAGTTTTTTAGCACGTATCCGGGCCGGATAAATCAAAATGAAGAAAAAAATTAAAGAAAAATTTTGTCATCAAAACTCATCGACAGTTCATAAATCGTATTTCCGGGTTCCAAAAGACCTTTAAAATTCAAAAATTTTCGCAATTGTTTTTTTTTTCGTTCAATCTGCTAAATAGAGTGAATGTATTCGGCAAAATACGGCCTTTTTTCAATGAAATCCGTCAACCGGGCCTGTTCCCAAATTTTTAATTAAATATCCTGGTAAATCTGGAAAAACCGGGCAATCTTGTAACCTTGTCTTATGATGATCATTTAAAATATTAAGAACTTCACATTTCAAGTTTAAACGGTTCAAATTCTCAAAAAAAAAAAATCATTTTCTTAATTGAATGATTTTTAACCAGATATTGCAAAAGGTACAAATTGAGAAGAAAAATTGAAACGGGAAATTAAATTTAACTAGAAATTCTTTGGAGACGATGAAAGCATTTAAGAAAAAATCACTGTGAAGGTATGTTCAGGGTATCTTAGTATGGATTGACTCATAAATAATTTACAACAAATGTAAAATTAAGTAGGCACCTACATAGATTTTCCCTGAGCTCAAAACTGAATTCTGGTAGATACTTTAATAGTTATCAAGGCCAGACTAAGGGAGCCCTTTGCTTCGGCCTCTCCGGCTTAGGAAGGGTTTCCGAGGAAGAAAAAAAGCTTTTTTGTATTTACAGTTCAAGAAATTAAGTGAAGAAAACGTAAACTATTAAATCAGAATTCAAACGTTATTGAAAGCTGATCAGGAGCCATAGTAGAATGAAAACTTGAATGATTTTACTTTAATGGAGTAAGTATTGTAAATTTTTTTCTGCATTCTTATTATCTTAGAAAATCACAGCAACATTTTTTCGACAGTCGAAAATTCTGAGCATTTGTTTCGAACTTTTCAACAAATAACCTGGACAAATCTTAGAAGAATTCTGTGATTTTTTGTAAAAAAAATTTAACAAAGTGACAAAAAAAAACATAAAATTTTCATTTTTTTTTATCGAAACACGTAAGCAGCGTTCAAATCGTTATAAAAACTTCCAAAAAACAATTCAGATTAAGCTAAAAAATACTGCGACTAATTTGGTTTTCTGTTTCAGCCAAACCGTAGTTTTCTTTAGCAGTCTATTTTTCTTTAAAACCAGGGTATTGTCAAATAAATCTGGGGATTTTGGAATGTTAATATAATAAATAATCTAGGCTTGCCAGATACTTTTAGAAAAAAGCGGGACATTTCACGAATAAAAAGCGGGACACAGCCAAAAAAAGCGAGACATTTAAGAAATTCTTAAAAATGTTTAATTGTGTAGCCATAGAAAGTTCATAGAAAGAACACTAAACTTTTTTTTTAAACGCAGATTGATTTTGCTCAGTTTTTCTTACATGACTTCTTTTTACACCCATTTTTTGCCATATGCACCGTTAATTTCCATGGTTCTCACGAATTGACACGTTATTGAACCTATGTGTAATTTGTATAAAAAATAGTTAGTTCGGAAATAAGTTTAAAAATTTGAAAACTCAAGAAACCTTCATCTTTATATACTTTGGACAATTGAGTCGAAACAGTTGGTGTATAATATAAGGCAATTTAACTAAGATTCCGGTGAAAAAATTAATTTCTTTAATTCAACAATCTATAATTATTTAGAAAAAACTTAAACAATATTTTTTTAATACATCGGTTGAATGTGCTCCAAAAACGCTCAACAAAATCAGAATCTTACTGCTATGCCAAGAGCTGTAGAGATATTCAATATTGTCTAATACAAACTGTGAAAAATGCTGCTTATTTTGAGAAAAAGACGTATTTGAAACATTTTTTGTTTATCACAGAATTCAAATTGAGACTAAAATTTGATTTTTTCTAGTGTTAGTCAGTTAATTTTGTAAAAGTTTCCCAAAAAAAAGCGGGACATTTTGAGGAAAAAGCGGGACAGCGGGACATTCTACAAAAAAACGGGACATGTCCCGCTATTGCGGGACGATTGGCAACCCTAAAATAATCCATCATTATCTCTTATTCGTTGTATAAAGAATATGTTTGAGGAGTTCTTAGCTAATCAGCTAAAATGTCTTGAATATGAAATATTTTCTCCACATTAAAATTAGTTTCACGATTTTAATGCTGGCTAGAATAGCTGGTTACCCCTCAATGGCTTAATCCAGCCTTGAAGGTTATTTTTAAAATTTCCTTTGTTAACATTTAATAATAATCTTTTTTTTAAATATCTTTATCAAAGAGATTGTCAGCTTTCAACTGGTTTATCTCTTAAATATTAATCTAATTGTGTAAATTTTTGCCATAAATAAAATTTTAAAATAAGATTTGCTTTTCCTTTCTCAACTTATCCAAGGTGTAGTTTAAAACCCCATCTTACACGTTGCACGGTTTTCCCGTTTGTTTATTTTTTTTTGCCTACCCTTATTATGAATCCTTGAGAAGTCGCAGTTATATTCGAAATGTTGAAATTTCGTTTAAAATTTCTGTCTCTTGATTGTTTCGAATCCCGTTATGAGACATCTAAAAAAATAATTTTCATTAATTTTCCCATGAATAAATAAAATGTTTAGGTGATTGAAAAAAAATGTGAGTTATGGAGCATCAGGAATTCAATTACAAGACAATTTAAAAACTTTTGAATATTTATAAATACTAAAATTTTAAAATAAAGATAACTAAAACATTTCATTACTGACCCAGCTAGTACATACTACAAACATACATGTTTAAAACATTTCGAAATAAAAAATTTTGGAATAAAGAAAAAAAAAAGCAAAGTTGCAAAAACAAACAATTTCTGAGATTTGAACAAACCCAAAAACAGCTTTTTCGGGATTGTATTAAAAATTCTCAGACATTTTTCTGTGATACTATTCCAATTATTCAATTTTAAAGTCATGTAAATTAAAAAAAAATTGAATTCCACAGATTAAGTTCATAAAACCAAGAATTTGAGTAACATGAATAAGAAAAAAAATATTCAGAAACGTTCTAAACATAAACAAATTTCGCAATTTATAAGAGAATTCATACATCTGTGACAATCTGTGGCAAAAATTTAATCATCATTTTGTGCAATTGTTAACTTCTCTGTGGTTTCAGCAAGTTGGCTTACAGTTATCTCGAAATCAACCTTAATCAATACAATTTTTAAAAATTTAATCCTCCTTTTAGAATTCTCCTTAACTTAAAGAAATTAAAATTTTGCAATGATAATTTACTAAATTTATAACGTTAAAAAAACCAGATGGAAAGTGAAAGTGTAAACTGTGTGATAACTTTTAGATGCTGGTAAACATAAATCCAAAAATTGTAGGATAAAACGGTTTTTTAACCGCAGAATTTGGACACAGTAAGTTAACACACAACATTTATTCCAATAATACCCAAATTTATTTGAAAAATATTTTAACAGATATGCAAGATAGCTTTATCTGATCAGCCGAATCAAACCAAAACAAAAAGACGACATTTTTTCGATAGGCAATTTTATAATATTGTTGTGTTGTGTTCACATATAATAAAATTACAGTCCCTGATGATGATCCTATAAGGATCGAAACGTTGGATCTTAAATGAAGCCGAAAAATTTACCCCCAAAAAAAATTTTTTTAAAGTTAAAAAAAAATGTTAATTAGCCATTTAAGATTTAGACAACGTTTGGGCGATTGGTTTTCAAATATAATTTTTCAAACATCGAATATAATTGAGCATTAATTAATGCACTTGCACTTTTTGAAAATTCGCTTCAATTGCTCTTCATTTCACTTTCACATTTCACATTTATCTAAACAGATGTGTCTTTTTTTAAGTATTCCGGACATGAGGCACAGCACAAATTTAAATTTTTTGACTTCTTTCATCTCATACATTATCCAAATAATTTTGGCAGTCTCGTTTCGTAAGAAGTAAAAGTTTGAAAAAAAAAACTACCTTAGACAGACCCCACTCGAATTTGGCAACACGCCCAAACATTTTGTGTTGTCAATATTGAATGTTGCCAAAATGGAACGGGTTTTTTTCTCAACTATTTTTTCACTGATTAAAAAAAACGTTATTTTCATCATAAGAATAATTTTTAGTAAATTTTTGATCATTTTAGCACGTTTCTTGTTTTGCTTATGTTTAGGTGATTGTAATGATTTTAGTCATATTTGCTTTTGATTATTTCCTGTCTTTATTAGTGTTTTGTTTGTATTCCTTTTTTGATTTTATGAAATTCTCACCAATTTTTTTATTTTTGAGTAGGTACTTAATATTTTTTAAATTTTTTTAAAGTTTTTGTTGTTGTATATAATCACCAATTATGAACGTAAAAACGTGTTCATGGTTTTTGTCAAAATTATACTGATCATGTTATAACGAAAACTATAAGAAATGACGTACCAAAAAACTTTTCGATTTTGGCACACGTCCCAAAATCGAAAGTTCCTAAAAACGATCGGAGTCTGTACGTGTTTTGAACCTACAGAATCCAAGCAATCGAAAGATTCTCTTCAATTCAGCTACAGAATGAGAAATGTTCAGATTCTGGCTACTGGATAGCAATTTGCTATCTCCTTCAATGAGCGTTTTTTTTTTTTATTGAAAATGAAAGTCATAAAGGCTCACTTAAGATGACAGTTAGAATACCGGTTTCTGAACTTTTCTTATACCGTGGTTGAATCAACACGTTCGTCGCCAAGAATGGGTGGCGGAAAATACGTCTAAATTTGAAAAGATAAAACACAAGTTTGGACATATATTTTAAGTCAAAATAACCTCGGATTGAAACCTTACTATTCACTGTTCTCTTCCCAAAATTGGAAGTCGATACGATATTTTCTGTTGATTTTTTGGCTTTTCAAAGTTGTTTATATTTTAAGTGGGTGATGCTTGGCGACGAACGTGTTAAAAATTTTTTTTGACTGCTTTGATTCAGAATAAAAAATATCATTTCATTAAAAAGTTGTACAACAGCTAAGTTGGAAACAAGAATAAATGAGGCTAGGTAGACTGGCTACGAAAAAAAAAAAATGTTTTAAGAGCTCAAATATGACGAATATTATAAAAATATTTTATTTTGAAATCAAACGCAAACAAAAGACTGCAAATAACTTAAAATAACCGAAATGATATGACAAAAACCACTTATTGCGTTTTAGAAATAAAAATTCCAAATTGTATCAAAAAATTTAAAAAATAAATAAAAAAAGCATGATAAAAATTAACACCTTAAAAAGCTAAAATGAGATAAAATTGATCACTATTTTAAATTATAAACATTTAAATAAAAATTCTGAATTTGACCTTTCAAAACTAAGGATCTCAAATATTTAAGGATTTGAATAATTGAATAGAAGGGAAGTTGAAAGTTCTTAATTTAAAATTCAGAATATTCAGTCACTAGGATTATTATTCTGAATGATGTTAAATTTCTTAACTAGAGTTTTATAAACTTCAAAATATAATGTTTATTAGTTAAGAACAAGTTAACTCGAAGTTTTTTTTATATATTTCAATTGGTTTTATTAAGGTATTTTACTTATTAAGTTTTTATGTGGTGGGAGTATTTTCCCTAACTTAGTATTGGGTAAACAAGTTGCTGGTAGTTGAAAATTTCAAAAAAATTAAGAATTGTACGAATTGACAAATTTGTGGAATGTTGGAAATTTGAGTATTTAAAATAAAATTAGAATTTTGAGGATAAAAAAAATTAAGGTTTAACGTTTATTTCGAAATCAATTGAAATGTTTTTTGACTTCTTCTACTGGGAGATAGAAAAATAATTTTGATTTTTGATTAGAATTCTTTATAATCAACTAAGACATGCCCAGAAGACTGCCCTAAATTTGTATGAGAAATGTCAAGCTTGTGAAATGTTATGAGTTGCAGCCTTAAATTGATCCTAGGTCTAGTACAAGGTCTCATGCCAAATATCGGATCACGGGAAAGGGTTGCTCAACGAGCCTAAAGTTTGTATGGAATAATGAGACATTTTGTTCGGGAAAAACATGAAAATCCAATTTTTCATAAATAACTTTGGTCCCTTTCGGCCGATTTCTTTTGAAAACGGTTTTTCTTAAAGCCTAAACTATGCCAAATATTTCGCCCGAAGTCTGCATTTCGATTTGACTTATGTTAAAATAGTTTCTGAACTTCAAAAATGCGGCAACTGTTTTTCAGGGTGATATTCATCACTGTTAATGCTGCGTCAAAATGTTTGAAGCAGTATCTCTCATTAATAGTGAGAGATAGCTATTTTTTGAAGCTTTATAATTTTTGTGTCTCAACTTGAATCTAAATGCAGTCTTCGGATGAAATATTTGGAACAGTTAAGACTTTAAGAAAAACGATTTTCAAAAAAAAACCGCCGAAGGGCACCAAATTTATTCATGAAAAACTAGATTTTCGTGATGCTCCCGAACAAAATGTCCCAAAACCTCATAAAAACCCTTCCTGTGATCCGATCTGACCAAAATTTTGCATGAGATCTTGCACTAGGCCTAGGATCCATCTAAGCTTGCAGCGCCTATCTTTTTCGAATTTCGGGTCATTTGAGGCACTCTAATATCCAGCCCGTACAATTTTAAATAGGTTTTCTAATTTATGTTTCATAAGAACAAGCTTTTAAATAAAATTATCTTGTCATACAAACAAAATATTTTCAATTTTGCTGAATTTCATAAGTTATTAAACTTTTGCACGATAATCCTGCAAAATTAGAATACTATTGCCAAATAAGTTAAAGATAAGCGACTCTCCAATGAATTCATATGACAACGCGACAACCATTAATATGAAATCTTGTTTTTTAATTATGTTCCATGAGTGCATTATTATAGTAGTTTGATGACCTCAGCGATGAATAGGTATTAAAGTGAGGTTGCCAAATTGCTCGGTTTTATCCGGGTTTGCAAATTGTATTGTCAAATTTTTCATTTATGCGTCTAAATCGAACTTTCTTCAGCAAGTATTATAAAAATAATAATGAAAAGTTTTTGAAAGCCAGAAATACGATTTTCAAACTGCTGACAAAATAAAATTTAAATTTCATTTTTCTTGATTTGTGTTGAGTAATTCCTGGGTTTTGACCAAAATCTCCCGGATATTTCCCGGATTTTAAGTCGAAATTTTCGAATCAAATGCCCGAGTTTTGCCAGATTTTAAGATAAAATAACTTCAATTTGTCCAGCCCGTCGTCGTGCTGGAAAATTTTTGACATCCTGATACTATAGGTAAAATTTATCGTTTACGTATTCTATTCTAGAAAAATGAATTAAACATCGAATGACCCACAGTCCAAGGATGAGCCAGACACAATCAAACAGACAGTCAGTCAGCAGACGGAGAGTGAGAGACTCTTTCAACTTCAACCCTATTTAATTTATATCAACATAAAACTTACCACCCCTCCTCACCTTTCCCAGCTCATCCTTCACTCTCTAATCGCTCCCAAACCCAAACCCATATTTGAAAACGACCAACAGAGGATCCGATTCTTGTCCCGGAGCATTAGCGTGTATTATGTGATGTGACATCACCAGACGAGACAAGAACACAAACCCGTAAACTCCCGAAAGCCATCAAATCAACCAACCAGGAGCAACAGCAACAGCAAAGGAACCGAAACATCTCCAAGGACATCTTTTAGGTTCTGGGTAGTCAGTCGTCCTTCAGCAGCGGAGGAAAATCATGTCTCTCGTCCTTCTTGGTGACGGAAAACTGACGGTGGCTGGCTGGCGGATTAATCCTCACCTCACCAGTTAGCTGCAAGAAACACCCGAAAACCACAATTCCGGCACCCGAGGCTAAGATGAAGAAGAAGCGAAGCACATGCTAAGACCGAGACATGATTTTCGTGATTCTCGTCGTGCATTCACGAAACCTGGCTCTGACTGATGCTGGTGACATTGAAATCGTCAAAGTTTGAAGATGAGCTGGAAGTCTGTCTGGCCCCGTTGAGTGAGTGATCAAGTTGAAGAAGAAAAATAACGTCATCAGAATCGCTTTGAATATGTGACAGACACTTCAAAAGGGAATGTGATGGAGATAATCGACAATCAATCCTGATAACATAAATGCTTGGTGTGGGGGCTCGTGCGGACCGGGCGGAACGTTCTGATTGCTATGGCACTTACCTTACCTGTATCTTGCTGGGAAGTAACGCTAATCACTGCACTGCACTAACTGTGTGTGTCGATCACTCGAGAGCTTACCGTTGAATGCCGAAGGATGCGAGTGGAGGACGACTTTCAAGATGGCGGCAATCCGAATGCCGAGGGGCTCTTGGATGGTTTTATTCAATCGTTTATAATTCGCAATGTATTACCAACAGGACTTATCTTGTTATTCTCCACATCCTCCTCCACTTGTGGAAAAAAAATGATGATAAAAAAAATTATCTAGAAAAACAAGTAGTTTCTGCAAAAGCCTTAAATTGCTCGTTGGTCTGAGTTTAACCGAAGATCAACATTTTTCCATACTGCTGTTCCGCTATATCATTACTACCTTGCGTAAACGATCTTTCGTATGACAGTATCCGATGCATACAAAGAATTTAAAAGTAATTTTCTTTTAAAAAAAAATCTAGTTGGAAATAGCTTCCAGTGTATATTTGGGTAATTTTTAAGACGAAATGGGAACAAAATTGTATGGTTAGTTTTGTCTTCAAAACGGCTGATCATGCTTAAGCGTGTACATATGTAAACAATAATAAACGTTAAGTTGGCCTTGACCCTCAATGTTTCCATTTTTCCATTCATTCGTTTCGCGGGCGTTCGAGTCGACTAGAGTTCCCAAGATTTACAATAGCGGACGGTCCTTTTTAACGCGTGTTTAGTTTACAACTTGAAAATCGTAACGTGAAGGTTAATGCTCGTTTACGATAGCCATTAATTTATGCGTATGCCGTTGTTTCCCTGTCCCGTCCATTTTTTTTTTCTTTGCTGTTGGTTGGTAAATTTGAGCAGTGATTCGAACGAAAATGGGAGAACTTAACTTAAAAAAAGGAAAATCGACAACAAATAGGATGGTCGGCTCATTAGCGGTTCATTGGTGTGACTGTTGGAGGAAGTTCGAGAATCGATGGCAAACGCAGTCAGCATAGTTGCGCTAAATCGAGGGAAGAAAACAGCAACTTAGGCACTATACAACGTTCTGGTCATCAGCATAAACCTAAAATCAGCTGAGCAGAAAAAAAGTGTAGGCCAATTTTCCAGAGGATATGTGCATATCTTAATTGCTCTGAGAGTTGTGTTAGGAAGCGGAAGCACAGTAATCTTAGCCAAGTCATCATGGAGCGATTTTGCTGTTTCTTTACTAGCCAAAGCTTTGGATTTAGAAGATGTAAACATTTCGGTGCTGGAATCTCTCGATTGTATGTTAACTGCAGTCGATATTTTGTTCAGATTAATAGTTGTGTATAATTCGTACACGTACCAAATTATGATTTCGGAAACAGCAGTTCCCTTTTTTTCAACATACTTTGGAAGGATGAAACTCGTGGAAGGTAATTTCTCGTTTTATAGATATTTTTAAAATGTATTCGAAAAACAAAATAGATTTAACACTGAAGTTACATATTTTCTCTCTCTCTTATTTCCATTTCCCAGATCCTGAAATAATCGTTCAGATGAGCAGGAGCCTTCCTTTCGCGATGAGGTCTTATCAAGTCGTTTTCGTTTAGCAGCTCATCCGGTTCATTCACAGGTGTTTCATCAAGTTCATTCGTTAGTGTCTCATCCGGTTTGTACACAAGTGTCCCATCCGGTTCATTTTCTGGAGCCTTGCAAGGTTTATTGTTGTAAATCTTCCATTCGGACACTCTTCGGGTTTTAGTAACGTGGCGTGTGAGGGTTTGACCGTCGCTGTCGCTAAGCAATAGATTTCCGTTCGTTTCTCGGATCACTGTGTACCGTTTCGGGTCAAATCGGGATTCGCCTTTTAATTTTGCGATTCTCTCTAAGACTACGACATCCCCGGCTTTCACCGACGATAACCTTGCACCGCGCCGTGCGTCTTCTTTCTCTTTTCCCTTTAGTTTTGCTGAATGGTCTCTCCTGTCGAGTTCTTCGTCATTGAAATCTGCTCTGCCAGGGCATGCGAGAGGGAGGCGTCTTCTTACTTTCCTACCCATCAACACCTCTTCCGGGGCAATTTTTGTAACACCGTGCTCTGCAGAATTATGCGCTTGAATGGCGGCTTGCAACTCGTCCATGTAGTTACTTCCTTTGTTGCTAGCTGCGACCATGGCTTTATTGATGAGCTTCATGTAATTTTCTACCAGGCCATTCTGTTGGGGATGGTACGGGGTGGAATAAATTACATGTATGCCGCGCTCGGAACAAAACTCTTTATACTCGTGACTATTGAATGGTGGTCCGTTATCACACTTTATGTTTTGTGGTAAGCCTTCTCTTTCGAAAATTTCTTCCAAGATTTTTTTGGTATATTCGAAGCTTGTTGATTTGACTGGTTTGGCAAACAGGTATCTTGAGCGATAGTCTACTACAACTAATATGGATATACCACCAAATCTAGCGTATGGCCCATTAAAATCTAACCCAATTGTTTGCCAAACGGATTTAGGTGCAAAAATACGCTCCATTGGAGTCGGTTTTCCGGGTCTTCCATTCGTTGCGCAAATTTGGCAACCTTGAACCCATTTGTCAGTATCTGACGGCATTCCCGGCCACCAAACACGTCTTCGGAGGATGCTTTTCATTTTTGCGCCCATCGGATGACCTTTATGTGCTACAAATAAAGTCGCGTCACGTAAGGTCGGTGGAATAACTACGCAACCATTTTTAATTAGGATCCCATTTCGAATTGATAAATCTTCAGCTATGGATTCATAAGGTCGGAGGTCTTTGTCCCAGTAGCCCGTTTCGAGTGAAGCCATAACTTTCTGTAGTGTTTCATCCTTAGATGTAGCTTCACGAATGCTTTCTTCGGTGATAAATTCACAGGTGCTTGCTTCGAGAGTTGCTAACTCCCAGGAGTTTTTTGCTTCTTCAAAGGAATTATCTTCACTCCCCTCGAAGAGCCGAGATGAGGGGTCGGCAATATTCTCCCGACCTCTAATATATTCGATGTTGTAGCTGTATGGACTGAGTCTCAAAGCCCATCCGTCGGCTCTAGTTAGTAGGGGAACTGGGGGTATAATGCCCAGTGTGGGCAAAACGCCCCATTGCGATATCTAGCTAGATATAAACTTATTTTAAGAATTCTGTACGTTATTCCGTTCTAATTAACAGTAGAAACATTTTGTACAAAAAATTAGCATCAAATATACGGTATTTTCCTGCAAAAAACCAAAAATATTTTTCAAGACATATTCCTTGCAATTTGTGCCTTGACTTTCGTAAGGAATTACGGCATCTATCAGCAAAAAAAATTACCTGACATCTGTTACAATGATGAACATTGGTCTTGAAAATCATTACAAAACGAAAAATTTTCTCATTCAATTATTTTTTCTATTATTTTGAACGATTTTTAATCAACATGTCGAGGTAGGGCAAAATGCGCCATGTCTGTTTATCTTTAAGCATGTTTCATATTTGTTTATATTTATTTGCAGTCTCATCACAACAACTTTAAAGATATTTTTATGTTGTATTGGAAAACATAACTTGAACTTAAACAAATATATTTAAAATTCTTAAATTTAATATAGATTTAATTAACTATTCACAAGAATTTCAGTATATCTGGCAGCACTGCGCGTAGCAATACATTTTTCCATCTGTGAAGTAGAAAAGAAGTGTTTTTACCTGGCAAACACTTTCGGAGGCTTTTGAATCAATAAACACTTATTAAAAGTTAAACGGCGCGATTGGGTACACACATATGCGCATTATGCCCCTACTGATTTTGAAATCCAATTTTCAACCTACTCTTCAATCTTCATTAATTTTGTGGCCTTTTTTTACCTTCCAGTAATTCTAATTGTCAGATTTAGACAAAAAATAAACCAAACTTTCAAACACAATCGAAAATTAAAGATAATCTTTTCAAATGTACTCTAAAACAAGGCTTTCTTCTTAACGTGGGCATTATGCCCCCTCTTCCCCTACTCTTTTTGTGTTTTCACGGCATCTATTAAAGATGAACGTAACTCCCTGGGCATCTGTTCTAAGAGTAAATTGCCTACCAAAAAGAAAATATGAAAAGTGTTCTGTGCCCCAAACTACTCCTAGAGCTTCTCGCTGATTTTGTGCGTATTTTTTCTCCGTTTGGGTTAAAGCCTTAGAAGCAAAGCTGATAATTCGAGATTCTTTGTTGGCATTTTCTTGAACGAGAACTGCCCCCAATGCTTTTGGTGAAGCGTCAGTGTAGAGAATAGTTCGATCGTCATTAGAGAAATAACCTAACGCTGTTGTGCACTGTATGATTCGATCCTTGGTTTCATGGAATGCTTTTGCCTGTTCAGGGCCCCAACTCCACGTCTTCGTCGTTGCTACCGCCCAGAGGGGATTTGTGATATCAGAGAAATTTCTTATATGAGGACTAATAAAGGAAGCAAGTCCTAAGAAACTCCGGAGCTCTGAAGCTGTTGTTGGTTCTCGGAATTTCCGCACATCCTTCACTTTCTCTTCGTCGATATGAAAGCCGGCCTCATCGAGAACATGCCCAAGAAATTTGATGCGTGTTTTTTCAAACTCACATTTCTCCAAGTTTAACGTTAGATTGTTCCTTTTAAGAATTTGTAATACCGAAGCGACAGTTTTGTTTAAATCTTCGCGAGTTTTGGCGAAAATCAATATATCGTCTATATATACTATGGTATTTGGAGTTCCCTCAAGCACACGCATCATTTCGCGCTGAAAAATCTCCGGCGCGCAGTTCACTCCAAACATGAGCCGGGTGAAGCGATACATTCCGGCTTCCGTTAGGAATGTGGTGAGCTCCCTTGATTCCTTGCTTAGCTCAAGATGGTAAAATGCGTTGCTCAAATCCAGTTTCGAATAATACTTACTACCGTGGAGTTTTACTTTAATTTCGTCAATAAGCGGGAGGCGAAAGTACTCGCGCTTAATTGCTTTATTTGGTCCCCTCATGTTGACGACCAACCGGAAATCGTTCTTTCCTTTGGGAACAGCGGACATGCCGCTGATCCACTCAGGTGCTGTCGTTACCTTCTCAATTATGCCACGCTCTTCCATCTCCTGAAGTCTTTGTCTGGCAGCGTCACGCAGCGCTGCGGGAACGTTGAAATACGCGTTTCTTATCGGTGGGATGCTTTTATCGATACTAAATTTGACTTTGACACCAGGCATTTTTGGAAATTTTTCGACAATGAGATCGGTTTGGGTTTCACAAAAATTCACAGCGGCTCCGACTTCAAGAAGTTTTAAATCATTGGCTGTTGATCTGCCTAATATGGATCGGGTTCCATTTTTCACTACCAAAAACTCGGTGTAAATTGTTGGTTTGGAAAGCTCTGTGACGACAATTTTAGCTTTGAACGCGCACTCGAGGGTTAGAGGTTGTTCAGTTGCGTATGCATGTAGCTTTCGATAACTCGAATGGTCAACGAACTCGAGCTGTACAATCCCTTGCTCAAGTCCATCGCTCAAAAGGTTCCAATCATGTCCAGCAATAATATTGACGTCCGCTCCAGAGTCAATCAAAAATTGGATCGGCATGGAGTTCCCAACACTGCAGTTAACCAACACGTCAGAGAGCGAAAGTGCGAACACCTGGTATTTCATAATCGATTGAAAAGGAAACAAAGTGAAAGGTAAATTAACAAATATATTTCAATTTTATTACACAACATCCACTATACCTGACGTTCTCTTTTTGTAGATTCTTCGGGTTCATCGTGTTGAACTACGTGTGCTTCATTTTGTCTTCTGCAGACTTCAGCATAATGGCCTTTTCTATTACATTTCAAGCATTTTCTTTTGAGCGCTGGACAGACCTTATTTCGATGCTTTTCAAAATTACACTTCGGACAACGGCCGCGTCGCCCTATGGATGTATTATTGTAGTAAGGAACTTTCCGAGCAGGGCTATGAGCGCGATACCGTTCGCTGATTCGCTTGACGGGGGAACGTCGTGGACTTGTGTTCCTGGTTACCGGAAAAGCTTGAGATGGCCCTGCTTCAATGTTGGCTGCTTCGACACGTGTAGCCGCCTGGACAATCGAATTTGTATTTGTACCATGCGTTCTTGCGAAGACAGCAAGCTCTCGGTTCGACATGCCTTTGATCAGTTGGGAGCGCACGAACTTTTCCTGGTCTTGCGTACTGTATCCGCACATACGCACTTTCTCTACCAACTTAGAATGAAAGGTTACCGTTGATTCCCCGGCAGCCTGTCGCATGGCTTGAAATGAATCATGTTCGGCAGCTGTATCGATCATAGACAACAGATGAGTTTCTATGTTTCTTACAAACGTGTCGTACGAGTTCGGCTCCGAAAAGCAAGGGACCAAGTTGAATGCATTAACAATAGCTTGTAACTGCTCGCTCAAGGATATGTAAAGCAGCTGCGAAAGTTGTGTTGAATGGTGTATATTTCCGAGGGATGCGGACACTTTAAAGTTTTTCACGAAACGGCACCAAACTTCCCACATTCGATTTGCCGGAACATTGTCCGGGAACCTTTTTACATGATCCCAGCGTACACTTTGAGGTATTCCTGTGTTGGTAACCTGTGAAGTTACTCGGTCACTAGTATCATTGGTGACAGCACTCGTACCTCCCGAAGTATTCCTAGGCATCACGGCACGGCTGTCCATGGAAGCTTGCGCGGAAACCTCCGGCTGTTGATGATTATTAAAAGCTGTTACCAAAGTGTTGAGCCAGTTACCAAACTGCTCTAACTGATCAGTCCTAACGCTGTTCCCAAGTGCAGCCAAAACGTTGTTGTTATTCGGGGAATTGCATGATTCCAGCGGCGTAACATGATTTGTGGCTTGAGCCACGCCTAAAGCAACGGGCTCTGATTGGTCGCTATCCCTAATAGCACAAGGGTTTGATTATTTATAAGGTACTCTATATGATGTAAAATGATTTTTTTTTACTTACGATGCATCGTTCATTTCGTTACAGACTTTCGGTACATCCTCTATATCTGAGAAAGACGACCTACGGCTAACTGAAGCGTTAGAAGACTCATAAAAGCATTCATTGGATTTCTCAACGATCTCTGGTTCCGAGCCGGAATTTGTTTCGTCAGGATTACCCCCGTTTGTTTGGATTCTTACATACTTTCCTGGAGCTGACATTTTGTTTATACTTTTCTGCTCTGAAAAATAAACAAACAACAGCTATGAGCAACGGGTTGGTTAAGCAAGTAGGCAAGTTGATTTCAAAAGACAATTAGTTGCTGCAAAACGCACAGAGGAGAGAATATATCATATGCAAAAATCTGCATCTTGTAAAATTCGATGCTGATTGATTTTGACGGAGGTCTTCGTCACGCCACAGATTGGATCAACTTAGTGATTTTTACTACTGCGAAGTCATCACTGCTAGGCGGAAGTCTGCATCGCGCCTGATGATCCAAAAAATATCGAACCAATGCGGAAGTCTGCATCTCGCAAAAAAAAAAATCGATATCAATTGATTTAGGCGGAGGTCTTCGTCGCGCCGCAAATTGGATCAATCTGCATATTAATCACAAGTACTGCTAAGTCATCATCAAACTTTTATCCTTCTAGGCGGAAGTCTGCATCGCGCCTGGTGATCTAAAATTATCGAAAAAAAATGCGAAAGTCTGCATCTCGCAAAAATTCGATGCCGATTTATTTTGGCGGAGGTCTTCGTCGCGCCACAAATTGAATCATTTTACGTATTAGTTTGTAGTACTGTGAAGTCATCTTCAAACTTTTATTCTGCTAGGCGGAAGTCTGCATCGCGCCTGATGACCAAAATCATCGAACCAATGCGGAAGTCTGCATCTCGCAAAAAAAATTCGATGCCGATCGATTTTGGCGGAGGTCTTCGTCACGCCACAGATTGGATCAACTTAGTGATTTTTACTACTGCGAAGTCATCACTGCTAGGCGGAAGTCTGCATCGCGCCTGATGATCCAAAATTATCGAACCAATGCGGAAGTCTGCATCTCGCATAAATTCGATGCCGATTGATTTAGGCGGAGGTCTTCGTCACGCCACAGATTGGATCAACTTAGTGATTTTTACTACTGCGAAGTCATCACTGCTAGGCGGAAGTCTGCATCGCGCCAAATGATCCAAAATTATCGAACCAATGCGGAAGTCTGCATCTCGCAAAAAAAAAATTCGATACCGATTGATTTAGGCGGAGGTCTTCGTCACGCCACACACAAATTCAATTTAGCAATTCACACTACTGTGAAACCGTTATCAAAATTTTTTTATATCGCCAGGCGGAAGCTGCATCGCGCACATTATCAGAAAACAGCTAATCATGCATCAAGCTGATTTGACATCCTTATCACTCCAAACAACTACATTCAATTAAAAAAAATTAAACCACCAGGGGGAGTCTGCATCGCGCTCTAATGTTAATTATTTATTTAACCTTTTTTTGCCTGGCGGGTCCTAGTCGCATTCATCTAAATGATTTCATTCTTATTCAATTATCGGATTCAAAATGGCTGCCGCACAAATTCAATATCCCTTCCCTATGGAAGTGTGGATTATACCCAACGAAAACAATAAGAAAGATTATTGCTACAAATATCCCGGAAGTTCTTGTTACGCCGTTGGATAAGAAATAATCCAGCAAATAAGCAGCTCTAATATTCCCCAGTCGAGTAGAAATGAATAAGGATTGTACTTTTTTTTGGATTCAAAATGGCTGCCGGTATAAATGCGAAAAATGAGTTTTGACGGGTTTGCACTTTATTGTTCCCAAAAAAGAACAAACCTGGCAGGATCACCAATTGTGGGGGCTCGTGCGGACCGGGCGGAACGTTCTGATTGCTATGGCACTTACCTTACCTGTATCTTGCTGGGAAGTAACGCTAATCACTGCACTGCACTAACTGTGTGTGTCGATCACTCGAGAGCTTACCGTTGAATGCCGAAGGATGCGAGTGGAGGACGACTTTCAAGATGGCGGCAATCCGAATGCCGAGGGGCTCTTGGATGGTTTTATTCAATCGTTTATAATTCGCAATGTATTACCAACAGGACTTATCTTGTTATTCTCCACACTTGGCAACGATGATTGAAGCGGTTAAGGTTTGTTAACCTCTTCAAGTTTGTCACTGGAATAAGACCTTTTGAAGGAATATGAAAATCTTTCAAAAAAAGAGAAATACACTACATACCAGCAAGTAAAAAAAAACGGATAACAGCAATTCAAAACAAAAAAATCGTCAACATAGATGAAATCTAAACAACGTTAAGTCTGAAATCGATAAAATTAAAACATCGATAAAATCGGTAGAATAGAGAACCTATGAAATTACTTTAATCAAGAGGAAATGTGAAATCGAATCATTCGATAAAATTTATGAAATGAAATAAAAAAATGGAAAGACTCGATAAAATCGACAAAATCGATGAAATCGATAAAATCTATAACATTGATAGAATCGATTGATCATATCGATTTAATCGATCCTATCGATTTAATCGATCAAATCGATAAAATCGATAAAATCTATAAAATCAATAAAATCGAAAAAATCGATAAAATCGATAAAATCGATAAAATCGATAAAATCGATTTAATCGATAAAATCGATAAAATCGATAAAATCGATAAAATCGATAAAATCGATAAAATCGATAAAATCGATAAAATCGATAAAATCGATAAAATCGATAAAATCGATAAAATCGATAAAATCGATAAAATCGATAAAATCGATAAAATCAATAAAATCGATAAAATCGATAAAATCGATAAAATCTATAAAATCGATAAAATCTATAAAATCAATAAAATCGATAAAATCGATAAGATCGATAAAACCGATAAAATCGATTAAATGGATAAAATCGATAAAATCGATCAAATCGATAAAATCGATAAAATCGATAAAATCGATAAAATCGAAAAAATCGATAAAATCGATAAAATCGATAAAATCGATAAAATCGATAAAATCGATAAAATCGATAAAATCGATAAAATCGATAAAATCGATAAAATCGATAAAATCGATAAAATCGATAAAATTGATAAAATCGATAAAATCGATAAAATCGATAAAATCGATAAAATCGATAAAATCAAAAAAATCGATAAAATCGATAAAATCGATAAAATCGATAAAATCAATCAAATCGCTAAAATCGATATAATCGATTTAATCGATATAATCGATAAAATCGATAAAATCGATAAAATCGATAAAAACGATAACATCGTTAAAATCGATCAAATAAATAAAATCGATAAAATCGCTAAGAAAGTTGAAATTGATAAAAAATATAACATTGATAAAATCGATAAAATCGATAAAATCGATAAAATCGATAAAATCGATAAAATCGATAAAATCGATACTATCGATAATATCGATAAAATCGATAAAATCGATAACATCGTTAAAATTGGAAATAAGAAAATATCGATAGCATCAATGACAAAAGTGACAAAAATGACAAAAATGACAAAAATGACAAAAATGACAAAAATGACAAAAATGACAAAAATGACAAAAATGACAAAAATGACAAAAATGACAAAAATGACAAAAATGACAAAAATGACAAAAATGACAAAAATGACAAAAATGACAAAAATGACAAAAATGACAAAAATGACAAAAATGACAAAAATGACAAAAATGACAAAAATGACAAAAATGACAAAAATGACAAAAATGACAAAAATGACAAAAATGACAAAAATGACAAAAATGACAAAAATGACAAAAATGACAAAAATGACAAAAATGACAAAAATGACAAAAATGACAAAAATGACAAAAATGACAAAAATGACAAAAATGACAAAAATGACAAAAATGACAAAAATGACAAAAATGACAAAAATGACAAAAATGACAAAAATGACAAAAATGACAAAAATGACAAAAATGACAAAAATGACAAAAATGACAAAAATGACAAAAATGACAAAAATGACAAAAATGACAAAAATGACAAAAATGACAAAAATGACAAAAATGACAAAAATGACAAAAATGACAAAAATGACAAAAATGACAAAAATGACAAAAATGACAAAAATGACAAAAATGACAAAAATGACAAAAATGACAAAAATGACAAAAATGACAAAAATGACAAAAATGACAAAAATGACAAAAATGACAAAAATGACAAAAATGATAAAAATGACAAAAATGACAAAAATGACAAAAATGACAAAAATGACAAAAATGACAAAAATGACAAAAATGACAAAAATGACAAAAATGACAAAAATGACAAAAATGACAAAAATGACAAAAATGACAAAAATGACAAAAATGACAAAAATGACAAAAATGACAAAAATGACAAAAATGACAAAAATGACAAAAATGACAAAAATGACAAAAATGACAAAAATGACAAAAATGACAAAAATGACAAAAATGACAAAAATGACAAAAATGACAAAAATGACAAAAATGACAAAAATGACAAAAATGACAAAAATGACAAAAATGACAAAAATGACAAAAAGGACAAAAATGACAAAAATGACAAAAATGACAAATATTATAAAAATGACAAATATTATAAAAATGACAAAAATGGCGAAAATGATAAATATTACTAAATAAAGAACAAATTACAAAAGAACTCACGAAATGTGCATAAAAATTACACAAAACATTATTAAAGAGATTTAAAAAAGATACTGAAAGAAGAACAGAATGATTATTGAATTTAAACAAAAGGTATACAATTTTTATTTTGTATGCTGCAAATATGACTTGAACGGTTGAATTTTTGAAAACATCTTTTTGTTTTGAAAAAATGAATATTTTCGGTTTTTTTTGTCATAAATAGAATCAATCTGTTCCTCGATCGAGAAACTAATCTTTTCTAAAATGTTTTGAATTTTAAACTAGGCTGGGATCTCTGAGAGTGCAAACTTTATCCAATTTGTGCCGTCTTGTAGCATAATTCCCGGTTGTCTGTCAAAGATGCTGTTGGGCCATGTGGTTCCAGAGTTAGCGAAATGCCAGCCAGCCAGCCAGCCAGATTTTGCCGTGACAAGCTTCCATTACTGGCTCAATCGAAGCTGTAACAGCATCAATGAAGCTGCACTCTTGAGCCGCCAGCAGCCAACAGCCAACAGGAACATCGTCATCGTGTCTCGTTGAATAATACAATACCAATAAAGCATAGTTTTACTCCAAGTCAAGACGATACGCTGCCGCCATCGAGACATTTCCGACGACAGACAACAACAATCAGGACCCGAGGACAGTACACACCTCAACATAAGTACATCACACGACACGTACTTAAACTCTGCTCGGTTTTCCAACAACATCAGGATGCTCTGAGGCCGGATATGGTTAACATTCCACCCCCGCATGCCCTTTCCGGAAGATTTCTCGTTATTCATCGTTGGAAGTCGAGCCGAGCTGAGGAAAAGCGAGTAAATTGAGGACGATTAATTGACAGCCTGTCAGGGGCTAACTATATCATTAGGATTTGCATCTTGCTTGTCGTTTGTCAAAATGTAAATTTCGTTTTGCTTCTGCAAAAGTGCAACTGGGCTGAACCACAGAACGCGTCCTTTAGATTGTTCATCAGTGGCCTTGAGACAATTTGTTACTTTCTTGAGTTGTTTGGCCCGATAGCTCTTACCCTAAGGTTGTCAGAATTTTTTTCAGCGTATAACCGGGTCGGACAAATTCGGGCAATTTTATATAAAAAACTGGAAAAATCAAAATTTTCGACCAAAATCCAGGTCAAACCCAGGAATCATTATTAATCAAGAAAAAAAAAACCTTTTTTTTCACCAACAGTTGTTAAATCGTATTTTAGGCTGTCAATAAAAATAACCAGGATTATTCCGATAAAACTTGCTCAAATTTTTGCTTTGGAGGCCTAACAAAATTTTGCAACACAATTTGTTTTGTTTTTTTGTTTGTTTTGACAAAAAATAGTGAATAAATCATGGTAAAATTCGGGATTTCTTCAATGAAATCCAGACAGCCGAGCCAGACCGGATTTTTGTAAAATTTCAATCCCGGCAATCCCGGATTAAACCAGGCAATTTGGCAACCTTATGTTACATTGCAAAAAAAAAAAATTCAATAACACGCCACACAAACCACACTTAGACGAAAATTTAGACGATGTTCAACACAAAATTTAGTAGTGTTTTCAATCGATTATTATGTAAAATTAAACTATGTGGAATTCAAATACATGAGAAGTAGTAGTCCAAACGTTTTCTCAGATCCCTGCAACGTTACGCGATTTGTCGATGTATCGTGTGACCAACATCTTTTAAAAGTGTGCTCGTGAATCTCGTTTTTAAGCTTTTTTTTCCTCAGATTGAAGCTTTTTTTGCCTTGAGAGCATAGGAGACGAAAGTTTAAATCTGAGGAAAAAAGCTTAAATCTGTCAAAACGAGGGGAAAAAAAGGGGGAATCTGAGAGATGTGCTCCACATGGTTTGAATAACATTGCCGGGAAGTGCGTTTACTACGAGAACGATGCAAATTCATATGAGTGCTTTTGCAGTTGATGTATTGCACATCAGGAGTGTAAGAAAAATCATGAGTGTTAAAAAAAATAAGGCTGCACCTTACTACTTGTCTCAATTCACTCAAAAGCGGCAAAAAGTTTTAAAAAGGAGCAATTTTGATTGGTTATTCTAGAAATTTTAGGTTTCAAATTAAAGTGTTAAATTGGTTGTTTGTAAGCACCGACTCTCGAAGTCTTTAAAAAAGGATTAGTAAAAATGAAGTTTTATACTTATACTTATACTTATACTTATACTTATACTTATACTTATACTTATACTTATACTTATACTTATACTTATACTTATACTTATACTTATACTTATACTTATACTTATACTTATACTTATACTTATACTTATACTTATACTTATACTTATACTTATACTTATACTTATACTTATACTTATACTTATACTTATACTTATACTTATACTTATACTTATACTTATACTTATACTTATACTTATACTTATACTTATACTTATACTTATACTTATACTTATACTTATACTTATACTTATACTTATACTTATACTTATACTTATACTTATACTTATACTTATACTTATACTTATACTTATACTTATACTTATACTTATACTTATACTTATACTTATACTTATACTTATACTTATACTTATACTTATACTTATACTTATACTTATACTTATACTTATACTTATACTTATACTTATACTTATACTTATACTTATACTTATACTTATACTTATACTTATACTTATACTTATACTTATACTTATACTTATACTTATACTTATACTTATACTTATACTTATACTTATACTTATACTTATACTTATACTTAAACATTTTACTTTGAACCTAATTTCCTCTGATCATCCATGAAGCAATGTCTGACCGATAGTCATTCAAAAATCACTTCCTTTTTCAAATTCGTGCCGTGATCCTCCAAAAAATCTCAGTCATTAAAGTGCTGAAGTCAGTGAAGTCAGTGATGTCAGTTAGTTTACTGTTGTAGGAAACATTGGCTGAAATAAATTTGTGTTGCTGTTTATATTTCTATTTTGAACAAAAGTTGTTCTAGGCTGACTTTGAATTCAGTGTATATATAGTTGATAATTATTCCGCTTTTCTTTTGGGATTATTCAGAAATCGGCTGAGAGTTTGTCGTAAGAAAAGGACATTCCAGAATGTTTGATAGCTTTCTATAAAAGTAAAAAAGAAATTTTAAAAATTTTCTAATGTATTTTAAATCTATTCACATTTTCTCATACTGTCACAACTTTATGAAATGACTGACTGCGGAACGAAAATTTGATTTTTTTGGGCACTCCTCATGGCCACGGGAAGGGGATTTTTTTTAGTTGAACACTCCTCCTCGAGGGTCCAAGCAAAGCAAGCGAGGTATTCCACTTAATACTCAACATTTTAAATTCTTGGTCAAGCTTTAATGTTTGAGTAAGGTTATTCCAAATTGACAATGTTGACTAAAAACCAAGGTTAACGTAATCACAGAAAAATCCAAGTCACACAGAATTTGGAAAATAGTCACAAATTTCACAGATTTTTCATTTTTTTCCCCTCAAAATAACAGTTTTCTGTGCCAGTAGTTTATTTTGGAATTATAACTTTAAATCTGAAAATAATAAAAACATGGTAATTGATTTTTTCTCAAATAAAATAATAAAAAAGATTCAATTGGTTTTTCATTCTCGAAGCAATTTTTGAAAATAACACATCAGAAAACCAAATATAATTGAAACCAATATTCACCACACTTGTTTTCTTCATATAATGAGAAGGCGACACCATCAGCATCCTCTAGCGGACAAAATGGAAGCACTAATTCGAGAAATTCGTCCAACTTGTGAATAGCGTGTATTCCGGATTCGTCTTGATGAGGGATGCCAGTTATAATAAATGAAATTGTTTATTTCTATTCTTGTACTATAAAAATTTCAGTGAATCATCAAACAAATAAAAAAGGGGTTTAAGAAAATATCGCGATGCCGTACTTGTAAATATTTCAAAACAAAATATGAGCAGAGTAGTTACTTTCAATTAGCTTATTTATTCGATTATTTCAAAAGATAGATTTGGATCGGCATAAAGTGTTTTTTAAGAAAAATATTTTGAATTCAATCAGCTTAGAATAGAAAAAACTAATTCACTGTTTATAAAAGTTTGATAACTCAAAGTTAGGAAAAAAATTACGTAGAAATATCGTTATTTTCTCTATTCTAGATGACGGGCTTCGCTTTTCAATTTAGGAAAAAATCGATTTTTCAACGATTCGTATTAAAAGGTGGTGTCTCATGCTAGATGTATCTTGTTAGTATCTGAAAATTTTCAAACAAATTGGTTTATCATTATCAAACAATAAAGTTTGTTAGATCATTAATCAAATCCAGATCTTAGGTCAAAGGATATTATACTGAGCTTTTATCCAGCAATGTCATGACGAAAATGTCTTTTGGAATTAATATAATTAATGAATTGATTAAAAAAATGAATGCTTTTTAATCATTTCCGAAGTACCAGTGCTTTAAAAAAAACAAAAGGCTAACAAGTAATGTCAATGTCCTCTGATAATAGACTTGGATTCATGCATAAGCCACTTGTGACATATCTTTAAGTTTCCGAATAAAATGAAAGCAGTGTAGGCTGGGGGTGCGAATTTTGAATTAATATCGCAAATGAGCAGATTTTTTTTAAGTGTACGTAAACTGAACAAAAAAGCGATGAAAATATGTTCGGACGGCATCCCTGATCAGCATTTTGACAGCTTCAGATTAACATTTTGAAAGGGTACAAATTGATTTTTTTTAATTTTCAGGGACAAATGTGTGCAACAGAAATCTAAACCAATGAAAAATCAAAGCTGAAAAAGTTTCACAGAAACGATTATCGAGAAGAAAACAAAAAATCAGCACATTTACTTTAAATTAACATGAAAATTTAATGCACATTAAGCATAATGTGATTTGTTATTAGCAAGAAGTAAAAGTTCTGTTTTCGCCATGGAATGTGACGAAATTAAATAAAAAATCATCTCAGGTTGCGAATGGCATATATTTTGGTTTTGAAATGAAACATTTTTATTATTACTATCACAAAACAAATGATTATCAAAAACACAAAAAAAAACTTTTTAAATATAACTTGGAATAATAAATAATAATCATTTTTGAATTTCCATTCTTTTTATTACTTTATCTTAATTTTTTTGTTGTTGCTAAATTCATTAATTTTATCAAGCTTCCGCTTATTTTGATTTGACGTTTTGTATGACATATTTTAGGTAACGGATCTATGTTTAAAACTCGAGCTGAAGACAGATATAAAATAAATTTTATGAAATTATTTAAAGAACCTAAAAGGCGCAAATGATTTTTTAGGATATGTAGTTAGTCTGGTTTCTCGTAAAGTGCTGGCGGGAATTCACAATGCAAAAGTCTAAAATCTATGCTCGAAGATTTTGTCGTGAACGTCGTTATTCAATGTATTTTAAGTTATTTATGAAGTCATAAAAATTTAGTCATTTTTCACGGGTGCATGACCTTAACGTTTTTGAGTCTTATAACATTCCCTTTCCATTCTTTTTTTTACTTTGTGCTAAACTGATAGTTATATTACAATCACGATGTTTAAGGGTTTGTATAACGTTAAAAGAATTGTAAGAGTTTGACCTGTTAATAAATTATTTTCATTTAAAAAGTACTCATTGTACTTCCGCCTTTTCGATATGCTACGCCATACTTTTTGCGATTGTCAATTGAAAAACAGGAAACCTGGCATCTCTGATCAAAGCTCGGAAAAAAATCACTTCCATTCCTGTCGCTAGATAGCGCTATTCGTGTCTCTCGTTTTCTCGTTAAGTGGTTTATATCAGTTAAAGTATATCTAAGAAAACCATCATAGAATTTTTGGGTAAAATTTCAGAAATTCAGATAAGAAGAAATAAAAAATGCATATAATTAAAACTTTTTTCGTTGATTTTCGAAAATCAGATGCGTTTTAATAAAAAGATAAAAAAAAATCCGAACATGAAAAAGAAAATCAGAAAGCATTTTCAGCTTTTGTTTTATAATCGGATATGAAGTTTTTAAACTTAATTCTAATGCAGAAAATTTAAACACAACACAGATTTTAAAGGCGATCAATAATTGAAAATTCAGATTCATCATTTAAAAATCATGTTTTAATTCAGAGTCACAAGTTGGATTTAAAATTAATGACTGCAAAAATACATTTAGATTTCATTCTATTATCTTAATTTTTTTCAAGTTTGCAGAGCCAGATTTCAACCGCAAAATTTTCATCTCTTTCTTTTTCTTTTAAATATTTGATTTACTTTTATCGATGATTACTATCTTTGAATTTGCTCAAGAGTTTGGTAGACTTAGGTTATTTGACTTGAGCATACAATAAGTTTTATTGAATGGAATTTAACGCTTTCTTGAAACAAAATTAACTCAAATAAAAGAAAAACTTAATCTGGCAGACTCTAGAGCAAAATTAAAGATTTTGTTATAAAAAGCTTCATTATATGGTTGAGTTTTCCGTTTGATAGATTCTAATAAGTATTTTGAATGTTACTTGTTGACTCGAAACACATTTAGTGTAAAAGAACTTAAGAATAAACAATCAAATAGTTCCATTTTTTTGTATACTTTGTTAGAGAAAAGTATTAAAGAAAAATATAGTCATCAAGCACCTAACTCCCCTATATTACTTAAAAAATCACCAAAAAGGTAATCTGGATTTGATTATTTTGAAGAAATATAATTCTATCTTTTGTAATTTTTCCCAAGGATTCAGCCTTTTCAGGCTGTGTCAGCCAACGTACGCTTCGGAAAATAAAGATATCGCTGATTTTGCCCTAAATCCCCCTACACTTTTCAATGAGTTCTGAAAAAAACATGTTCGGACTTTAAAACTTCGAACCAAATGTAACCTATCTTGAGTAATTTTTACTAAAGAATCGAATGAGGAATGTTTGAGTTATGGTTGTTTTACCCTTATTTCGAACTTAATTTTTTTTTAATAAAATGTTACCCATCTTGTGTAATTTTGACCGAGGAATAGAAAGATCGCTCTATGAGCTATCGAACGCTTCGTAGAATGTAGCCATGGCTGATTATACCTTCAATTTCTTTAAATTTTTCATTTAATTAAGAAAAAAGGATGTACGGACTTCGTAGAAAATTTTGCTCGAAAATAAATCTTTTTTAATGATTTTTTCCCGAGAAACCGAATAAAAGCTGTTTTTTAGCCACCGCGCGCTTCGTAATATATAACTCCATTTAACCCTGAATTTCTATCAAATCACCTACATTTTTGAATAAATTAAGAAAATAAACATATCCGGACTTCGAAATTTTGAACCAAATCAACCTATCTTTTATATACTTTTCCGATGATTCGAATGATGTCTGTTGTATCCACCGCACGATTAAATTGAGTGATGACTATTTCTACCCTATTTTCCCCTATACATTTGAAAGAAATTTGAAAATGGTATGATCGAACTGAACTTATCCTCGAATTTCCTACATTTTTAAATTCATCAAGAAAAAAACACGTTCAGACTTTAAAATTATCTGCCAAATGGAACCTTTATTATGCATTGTTTCCGTGGAATCTAAAGATAGCTTTTTGAGCCACTAGACGCTTCGAGAAATTGAATTAGGGGTGGTTTACGCTCAATTCCTCAAAATTCGTTAAAAAATATACTAGTCTGAACATGTTTTTCTCTTGAATGATTGAAAAATATAGGAGAATGTAAGGTAAACAGCCATAGGTCCATTTTTCGAAGTGTGCGAAGGCTAAAACAGCCATCATTCGATTCCTTGGTAAAATTAATCACACAAGAGAGGTTACATTTTTTTTAAAAATTTTCAGGTTCGGACATCCTTTTTTCTGAATTAATTGGCAAATGTTGGGGAATATGTGGTAGAAATAGCCACAACTTCATTTTTCGAAGATCGATTGCTAAAGCAGGCTTCATGCGATTTCACGGTAAAAATCACACAAGAAAGGTCACGTTTAATTCAAAATTTTCAAGTCCAAACATGATTCTTCTGAACTGTGTGAAAAATGTAGGGGAATTAATGGTAAAACAGCCATAACTCCTTTTTTTTGTATGGGGTGGCTCAAACAGCCATAAAGGCTTACCGATTCCTCGGTAAAACACATACAAAAAAGGGCACATTTTGTTTAAAATTTTCAAAGCTGGGCAATTTTTTTTTCTAAAATAATTTAAAAAATTAAGGGAATTAGTGGCGATAAGAGATGAGCAATAACTCTATTTTCTTAAGCGTGCGATGGCAGTAACAGCCTTAATTTGATTCTTCTGAGAGAATCACACAAGATGGGCATATTTTTGTTTAAAATTTTCAAGTCCAAGTAAGCTTTTTGTTTGATTTTTGTACAAAATATATGTGGGATTAGAGGTTAAGATGGATTGATATCTCCATTTGTAAGCTTCTGCGGTATTTGAAATTTTGTCCAATCGACTCTCCGGGCATTTTCACCAGATTTCAAAATTTCTAAGGGCATCAATATCAAAATTTCGATTTTTCCAATTCCCTCTTTGGGTCAGTTTTGAAGGAAAAAAATTAAAATTTAAGTGTTTTGAGACATCTCTAAATCAAGTCCGATTGAACTGAAATTCTTGAGTATTTTAGGTGTACATTTTATGCTCAAAACCAATCGAAAGTTGCCACCATTATGTATTCGTATGATAATTAAGGGCTAAGCACAGAAGAAGATCGATATATCATTTTGAATATCGGTCTGTATTCATGGAGAAGTGAACTCCAAAATCTAGACGAAAACACGTGGTTTTGTTAACATTTTTCAAAACAGCACTTTGTGAGGAGGGCAATTTGTCCAAAACTCGATAAGGGCATTTTGATCGGATATATAAAGTTGAATAAATGTTTTAGTTTTAACATAAAACAACTATTTTCAGCAGTATATCATCAATCGATAATTGAAACTAATTTAATCAAAAACAAACTTGATGCACCCCTCTAATCCCGAGCACCTCAATTAATTTTTTTTAAGCTATTCATTACTTAACACTTAATAGACCGCGAAGATATCTCAGCTTAGAAACAAACAAATTCAGCATTCTTGTTCTCAGAATCCTTTGAACACAATTATTTTTATAATTATTACAAAATATTGGTTTCAAGATCACATTTGTATTAAAAGAATTCATTAAAAACTTTGCAAGTCTTTAAAATTTTTCAAAATTTATTTGTTGACATTTTACTCCATGAAGACATTTTGGACAGATGTACCCTACTGTAAGTTGACTAAGAATCAAAAAATTATAACATCCCATTTACAAACCAATTTTTTCTCTGATCTGTAATGACTCCAGTGATTTAAAAATATTCCGATAATTGTGAGGCTTTCGATTATTAATTATCATGCATGGATCAGCAGTTTCTTGATATCGAGAGAAAAAAATCCCGCAACCAACAGGCTCCTCTCAAAAGTCACCTTAATTAAAATAAACGGTCTCCCCGGTTAATCACGCTGCACAACTTTCTTAATCGTGTGTTTATATATGCGCTCCATCTGAGGCGCCTCGATCCATCTCAGCGGCGCGCTCAAGACATTTCCATCCTTCGGAAAAGGAAAGACACAAACGAAACTCGGGGCAAAAAAAACCAAAACATATTAACCCCATCGGAGGTTTCTCGATTTTTGACACCAGCTCGCATAAATCACGAGATATTATTTCCTGTTCGAAATTGATAAAACATAAAACCCCGGCTCATGCTGCATATATCATCACTGTCATTCCAGTTTATCACTCATTTTCAGTTCAGTTCAGTTTATCACTGATCCCGTGGCGGTGATCAAGCTTTAGTGCGGTGTGTGGAGAAATTCCTCGGCGCTTTGCTGCCCAACATCGGATTTGATAGCGAGGAGAAGGTTTATCGCTTCTTGAGGTGATGGCGTCAAGTTTGAGAGCGCGCGGAACCTGCTCCAGTGTTGATTTGGCCTCAGCGATAATGAAGGGTACAAGATGTTGGGGGTTTTATCTTTCATGAGAGTAGTATTTTGATTTAAATATCTTCTGATTGTATCAATATGATAGGGTCTGCGGTTGAGTTATATGTTTTTAAAATATTCAGAACAGAACTATCTCTCTTTATGTTTGCTTGTTAATTAGTGAATCACACAATGATCGCACAATCATAAATAATAATTTGCAAGTAGCAGCGACACTAAAGTTTATTTCACTGTATGGAAAAAAAATACATAAAAATCATTCGTCAGCTTTTCGGATGAATTTTCGATCTTTTTTTGGGATACTACCCATCATTTTTTGCACAGTACTGCTGGTAACCTCATTTGCCATCTTGTTCCACCACTTTTCCATTTCAGCGGGTTTTTTCATGGCTCTGCCACATTTCTTCAGTTTGCCCTTAACTTTTGCCCAATATTTCTCTATGGGACGAAAATCTGGACAGTTCGGTGAATTGATACTTTTTTCAACAAAATCGATCTTGTTCTCCTTATACCTACTACTTAACGACAGTGGCAGCTGGATAGGTCCGGCCAGAACTTCACCAGGCCTTTGTGGGACCGAATGAATGGCAAAACCCTCTTCTGGAGACATTCTTCTTTGTTTTAAACATTTCCATTCATTGTGTCCCCAGTGATGATAATCTTAGTCTTCTTCCCACAACTACAGATCCCTTGCTAAATCATCAATTTACAAGCAAATTTATCTGCGAAAACAAACTTGAATCTACCCGCAACATTCCCTTTAAGCTTCGCAAGGTAAAATTTGTTTCCGGGTATTTGTTCAAAATCCATTTTGACGTAAGTTTCGTCGTCCATCGAAATGCATCCGTTGTACTTGGTCACTATTATCTCGTACTAGCTGATATTACCCGGCCTTGCTCGGATTCACATAAAATGAAAATCAAAATGAGTCGTTTGACTTTTTGAAATTTTGAAAGCTTTTTGTTCATCATTATAACAAATTGGACCATGTTTGGCCATGTGAGCTTTATAAGTTTTGTAAGTCGTCTTAAAGTTTTAATTGGGATTATTAGCAAAGTTTATCGTTTTCATATTATTGAATAGCTAATAGATAGTTTTTAGGTTTGCTTATAAAAATTTGAAATAATTTCCCTTAGATGCTTATCCATTCTATCACGAAAAAAATTTCAATCTAAGGTTGCCAGGTTGCCCGGATTCATCCGGATTTGCTAGAACATTTGAATCAAAATTTGAGGTTAGTCCGGTCTGGCCCGGTTTTCCGGATTTGTAGCCAGAAGCCTGGATTTTTCCCGGATTTATTCACATCAATTTTAAAACGTGACATAAACTGAGATTTTATAATTATTATAATTTTTAATTTTTACGTTCAAAATAAGTTTTCAATGGCAAGTTTTAGAAATAATCATGACTCGTGTTTGGAAGCTTGATGTACAATTTAAAATCTGCTGATGTGGTTTGTTGAAAAAAAAAAATATTGCAAGTATATTTTTCGTTAGTTTTGCTGAATAATTCCGCAGTTTTGACCAAGTTTGCCCGGATATTGCCAGGATATCGATTTGAACATTTTGAAATCAAATGCTGGCCAGGTTTTTGATCAAATTGGCTGGATTTGTCCGGTCCAGATACGGCAATTCTGGTAACCTTATTTTACCATTTTTTAGGAAGCTAGAATTCAATTACCAATTTTTTTTTATTAAATTATAACATTTTTTTTATCTTTTCTATGGGTTATCTAGTGAAAATCCCATGTATTAAGCTTGTAAACAAAAGTTAACGACCTCTTTTCAAGATCTCCCATGTAGAATGGAATACCCATTTAAGTTTTATTTTGTACTTAGAAATTTCTAAATAGATTTCCACTGAAACCTCTGCATGTTTTCAATGTGCTTTTTTAACTTTCTTATAAGGTCGGAACAAATTTCAAATCCTTCTTTTGTCACTCGGAGTTGGAACATCGCGAGGGGGGGACAATAAAAAAATAAAGCGAAAAACAAATAATTTGGAATAAATTGCACGAAAGCTTGAATGCAACCAAATTGCATACTATATTATTGCATAAAACCTATAAATCAAATATTTTTTATCGAAAAATTATATAAAATCAAGAATACAAAATGTGAATTAACTTCCATCTTCCAAAATTTGGTCCTTGTTCATGTAATCTTTTGGATATTCGAATTTTTATTTGAAATTTACTTAAAATACTTCAAACTTTATTTATTCCCCCCTTCGAGATTTTGGAAATTTCGAAGGGGGAGGGGGAGACAAAAGAAGAAATTGATATTTGTTCCAGCCTTATTGAATGATAGAATTGAACACATTGATGATCAATAATAACTTAAAATTTAAAAATTTACAAATTAAATAAAATTGTACAAAACTAAAAACTTCAGATTTAATTACTAAAAGTCTCGTGCGTTGAATTTGGTTTAAATTTTTTCTCATAAAATTAACGTTCAAATGTCTAATTCCTACTGTTAATTAAATTCCTACACGGCAATCAAAGTGTTGAGATCGCAGCCTTGAACTTTCAACCCTCAGTTTTATTAATTGTTTCCCTGTGAGGAGTTCCGAAAATGTGAAAATGGATGGTTCCTAAAAGCTGGAACATAAGTTTTCAGTCCAAATAGTTATTCAACTGAAGAAGTCAATTCATAATGAACATGAGTTAATGTATCTATAATTTACACACTGCATATTCTAGTCACAGTTCTTCTCAATATATTTCTAACAGGCGAGTAGTTTTTTTTATCCTAAATGATGGCTCATTATTGCAATCAAATGCCTCGCACCGGTATCACGTGCTTTGAACAGTAGAAGGAAAAAAAACCCGCCAAAATTTTCCCTTTCAAATTTTGAATGCTCAGCAAGCTTTGATTTGCTATCCAGTACACGTGAACTCTGGATGGTCGTTGCTAACGCCCAGTCCATGGGGGTGGTGAAAGCAAGCCCGCCAAAGGAGACCTGAGACTTGAGACCTGAGACTTGAGACATGAGACATGAGACCTGAGACATGAGACCTGAGACATGAGACCTGAGACATGAGACATGAGACATGAGACCTGAGACCTGAGACCTGAGACTTGAGACCTGAGACTTGAGACCTGAGACTTGAGACCTGAGACATGAGTCATGAGACCTGAGACATAAGACATGAGACCTGAGACTTGAGACCTGAGACTTGAGACATGAGACATGAGACCTGAGACATGAGACCTGAGACATGAGACCTGAGACATGAGACATGAGACATAAGACCTGAGACATGAGACATGAGACATAAGACCTGAGACATGAGACATGAGACCTGAGACATGAGACCTAAGACATGAGACATGAGACATGAGACATGAGACATGATACATGGGACATGTGACATGAGACATGAGACATGAGACATGAGACCTGAGACATGAGACATGAGACCTGAAACATGAGACATGAGACCTGAGACATGAGACCTGAGACATGAGACCTGAGACCTGAGACATGAGACAAGAGACATGAGACATGAGACATGAGACATGAGACATGAGACATGGAACATAAGACCTGAGACATGAGACATGAGACGATCTGAATTCCGCACTGTCAAATAAGCCTCACTACCCAAGCAACCAAAAGTCAGGAATTGAAGGCATTGAAAGTTACATATTGGCTGACAAAGAGAATCAACTGCCCAATTCCCTTTAGTGAACTTTATGTACTCATTAATGAACTTGAAAGTTCCAAAAGTGATTAATATGTACGTTGTATGTGACTTGTTTTGCCCAATTCCCATTAGTGAACTATATGTGCTCATTAACGAACTTGAAAGCTGCAAAAGTGATCTATACGTACGTTATACGGGACTTAAGTCACATAAAGGGCACAAAAGTGCTCAATACGGGATTCGGTAAGTCACATAAAGGGCACAAAAGTGCTCAAATGGGATTTGATAAGTCACAAAAAGTGCGTTGATGTGCTTTCAAAGTCAAATCACCTCTTCGAGTTTTAGTTTCAGTTAGAACAACATCTAGGCGTGATCTCGTGGTAGCGTGTTCGATTCTCACCACGAAGGTCGGGGTTCGATCACCAAGCCGGGCAAGTTTTTTTTCAATAACTAATTTTGTACTTGAGTTATGATGCGATATGTGTAGGAAATGTAGGAAAGAAGCAATTGAGCAATTTGTCGAGTTTGAAATCCGGCGCGTGGCATCATGGCGACACCGGTACAGAACACAGTAAATAATCGAGAGAAGGTCAAATGAACCGAAGCCAACGGTTCAGTTGAGATAGAGAGAATTTTTTTTTGCTCATTTTGCGATTTTTTGGAAGCTGAGTTAAGAGGCCGCTGGAAGCTGAATAGAAGATCATTGAGACTTGTTTTGGAACTTGAAAGTATCAATAAGAACTTAAATTTTGAGCTGCATAGAACGTACTGCATATCAATGATGGGGCTGAGTAAGCGTTTTTGTACCTGTTTTATGGGACTTTTGGTTGCTTGGGTATATTCTAAATAATCATGGTTCCTACGCGTTTTTTATTTTGGGGTTTTTTTACGCAGATTTTCGAAGTACGAGGATTTTTTACGCAGATTTCCGAAGTACGCGGTTTGTACAGTGGTTCGTCTTCAACTTTTTCGCCAAATCACGCAAGGAGATTCCAGGATTATTGTGGACTGAATTACCTTTGCTCGAAGCTTCCGGTCATATGTTCCACTTTTACGCCTGGTTTGTTTTGCTCGATCCACCGTAAGGGTCTCCCGGTAACGTTGCAGCACCGAATTTACAATCGATTTTGGATATTTCAGGAATTTCGCGATCTTTACCCCTGACCACGTCGGTTTCTCTACGTGAGTGTGCTGAATTTTCTCTCGCCTTTCGCGTTCCATCGTCGATAAATTTTGACTGACTGCTTCAATTTTGATGAAATTGTCACCTCTAAGTAAACAAACCATCCGGATCAAAACACTGTCAATAGATTCGCGATGTGACAACAAGGGGCGCTGCATTAAATTAAAAGATGCGACCAGATTCTATGTGAAACACACTTTATGTAGTATGAAAAATAATGTTTTAAATTTTTCCTTTTTTCATTCTATAACAAATTGAAGAGAAAAAATCCCTTTTTAATTAAAAATTCCTTTTCATTGTACAGCCCAGTTTAGAAATAAACGTCGAGAAAAAGGGTGCAAAAATTCACAATTATGTTCATAAATACACATACATCGAACTCGTCGAGCTGATTCGATAGGTACCTATAAAGATATGTCTTATACTAGGGTTGCCATCCGTCCTGCAAAAGCGGGACTTGACCCGCTTTTTTGTTGAATGTCCCGCTGTCCTGCTTTTTCCCCTAAAACATTTGAGAAATTTTTAAAAACAGCTTAACTGTATAGCCAAACATCATCCAAAGTTAACCATACAATGTACACTAAGGTTCTTTTTCATCGCGGAATGATTTTATTCAGTTTTTTCTTGCATAATTTCTATTTTTCCTGGTCCCTTTTTTTTCTTGGAAAACATTTGCAAAGTTAACTCACTTACACTAGACAAAATCAAATTTTTGCCTCAATTTGAATTCATTCGTTCCACACACAGAAGTTTTCAAAAACTTTTTTTTTCTCAGATTAAGCAGAATTTTCATATTCTATATAAGACAATATAAGACATTTCTAATGTTCCCAGCATTGCAGAAAGATTCTGATTCAGTTAACCGTTCTCGGATCACGTTTAACCAATGCAATGTAAATTACTTTTGTATGAAGAAAATATTGTTTAAGTTGCTTCCAAATTATTATAGATCTTAATTTTTCGTCGGAATCTTAATTAAACTGCCTTATATAATAAACCACTTTGTTAGACTCAATTATCCAAAGTAGACAATAATGGAAGTATTCGTGATTTTTCAAGTTTTTAAAACAAATTTGAAATATATTTATTACTACACAATGGTTTTATACGCGGTATAATATCAGCTGTTACCACATAGGACTTGAAATATTATCTCTCAAATTCTCGAGAACCGTAAAAATTAAACGTGCTTGTGGCAAAACCAGGAAAAATAGAAACTATGCAAGAAAAAACTGAATAAAATCATTCCGCGATAAAAAAGAACCTTAGTGTACTTTGTATGGATAACTTTGGATGATGTTTGGTTATACAATTAAGCTGTTTTTGAAAACTTCTCAAATGTCCCGCTTTTTTATCGTGAAATGTCCCGCTTTTTTCTGAAAGTATCTGGCAAGCCTACCCAAGCAACCAAAAGTCCCATAAAACAGGTACAAAAACGCTTACTCAGCCCCATCATTGATATGAAGTACGGTCTATGCAGCTCGAAATTTAAGTTCTTATTGATACTTTCAAGTTCCAAAATAAGTCTTAATGATCTTCTATTCAGCTTTCAGCGGCCTCTTAATTCAGCTTACAAAAAATCGCAAAATGAGCAAAAAAAATCCCTCTCTATCTCAACTGAACCGTTGGCTTCGGTTCATATCACCATCTCTTGATTATTTACTGTGTTCTGTACCGGTGCCGCCATGATGCCACGCGCCGGATTCTAAACTCGACAAATTTCTCAATTCATTCTTTCCTACATTTCCTACATATATCGCATCAGAATGGGGAAAAATTACTTAATGAAAAAAAACTTGGCCGGCTTGGGCATCGAACCCCGACCTTCGCGGTGAGAATCGAGCACGCTACCACAATACCACGCCTAGATGTTGTTCTAACTGAAACTAAAACTCGAAGAAGTGATTCGATTTTGAAAGTATATCAATGTACTTTTTGTGACTTATCAAATCCCGTTTTGAGCACTTGTGTGCCCTTTATGTGACTTAAGTCCCGTATAACGTACGTATAAATTACTTTTGCAACTTTCAAGTTCGTTAATGAGTACCTATAGTTCACTTATGGGAATTGGGCAAAACAAGTAACATACAACGTACATATTAATCACTTTTGCAACTTTCAAGTTCATTAACCCTCATCCGCATTAGATTTCATTACCCTAATCAGCACTAGGAGTGTCAATTTGACACCACAAGCTCAAATCATTATAACTATTGGCGTGTTAAACTGATTTAAACAAAACTTACATCAAAAGAAACCTTGTAATGTCAGTAAAATATGTTTAGAATATTATAAACAGCTAAAGTTACAAGTTTTCTCGTTATTCAGCATATTCAGCATAAGTTCATAAAGTTCACTAAAGGGAATTATGCAGTTGATTCTCTTTGTCAGTCAATATGTAACTTTCAATGCCTTAATTCAAGTAAATATGTGACTTTTGGTTGCTTGGGTATCTTATACCCATAATTAATGATCTCCAAAATCAATCTTTCTGTAAATCCAAAAAATAAGGCTAAATCTATCTAAGCTTTCAAAAAACTGGTGGGTTTAATATGCTTTTCGTGATGTGATGAATAACCAAGAGAAATTATTTAAAGTTTCTATCAATTCAAACCTCATAGTTCACAGTTTTTCAAAAAGGCCGGAACAAATTTCAAATCCTTCTTTTGTCACTCTGAGTTAGAACATCGCGAGGGGGGGACAATAAAAAATAATGCGAAAAACAAATAAATTGGAATTAATTGCACAAAAGCTTTTATGCAACAAAATTGCGTACTATATCATTGCACATAACCAATAAATCAAGTAATTTTTTATCGTAAAATTCAAAAAAATCTAGAATACACATGGTGAAATAAATTTCATCTCCCAAAATTTGTTTGTTGGTCTTGAAATCTTTCGGATGCTTTAATTTTTTATTAAACTTTATTAATTTTCCCCTTCGGATTTTTTGAAAATTTCGAAGAGGGGGTTACAAAAGAAAAAAATTGATATTTGTTCCAGCCTAATTTTAAAACAATAAACTCAATAAATAATCCCTATCAAAACACCAATCATTTCACAACAGGATAAACAAACCAGAGCATGCACAGCTAAATCGAGAACATAAATACAGTACAACACATAGTAAGTAAAACACCTAGTAAAATTGTAACAGCTTTTATTTAAAAAAAAAAAAAACAAATAAATTCCTAGATTTCCTTTAAAAAAGGCCCGAACCTACGGCCGAAACGTCGGATATAATGCAAACTATATTGTATTATTAATAACAAACATCATTAACTGAAATGCCATTCCAAATCCACACGAAAACAAAAATCGACTTTGGGTCTTTAAAATGTAGGGATATGAGCTGTTTGAAATGAAAATTTGAGTTCTTTGTTAAATTTATATTTTAAATCATACTTCTGATTATGAATTTATTGATTTTCATGGATCAACTTTACATGATTTTTAGTTTATACATAGCATGATATAAATTCACCTTTGTTCACATAAACGTCTTCTTCACACCGAAAAGACAAACTAAAAAATTTTTCGTCAAACTGGGCAAAATTGATAGAAGTTAGATAAAATATTAAATTCACAATTAGACACATTATTCCTATCTAAAAAAATGACAAATCTGACAAATTTTATAAATATGATTTATAGACACAGTTGACATAAGTCACAAAAATTAAAAAAATTGACAAAATTTTAAAATTAGGACATTAACTGTTTAATAAAAAAAACCATAACAAATCTTCGACAATTAGACTCGATCACGCGATCAACAGTTAGTTGTTCTAGACACATTCGAAAATTTCGATATCTAAACTACTGAAATAATTAAATTTTCTGAAAAAAATATTAAGAATTTATAAGCTGTAGAAAATTTTAATCTTATTGTCCAACACCAGAGATTTTAGCACAGCTGATCAAACTGTCACGCAGTCCGAATACTGAAAGCTTTACAAATATATCAAAATTGAAGTAAATCATGAACGATCAAAACATGATCAAAATTACAGATGTCGATAGTTATGAAAATGGCGAAAAATGACAAAGTTGACGAATGGACAAAAAATGACAAACAAAATGAACAAAATAACAAAAATGTGTAAAAAAAAACACAATTAACAAAAATCTCTATATTCAAAATATAATTAAAATGAAAAAAAAATTAAAGAATTGTCAAAATTTACTAACTAAATTAAAATTGACAATAAGTATGAAAACGTCAAAATTAACAAAAATGACATAGTCAAAAAATTTGATAAAAATTATGAATATTCAAAAAGTAGACAAATTTCCATAAATTTACAAAATTGCGAAAAAAACACTAAACTGAAATAACTGACAAAATCCACGAAAATACATGGTTGGCAAAAATGACAAATTAGACAAATTACACAAATTTGACAAAAGATACAAAAACGACAAAAATGTCAAAATTGATACAAAATCTGCAAATTTGGAAACAAAAATAAATCTGAAATTTACACAAAAAATTTCGACAACTATCAAAATTGACATAATTCACAACAAATGTGAGAAAATTCAATTCAATTTCGTATATTTCACAAATTTCGCCAATTTTACCATTTTTTGTTTAATCAAATAATCTTTGTTATTACTGTTATTATTTTCAACTTTTATAATATGTTCGATTGCAATAGTTTGGGCTTTTCAATACAGTCATTTTTATCAATTTAATATTTTTTTTAAATTTCGACAGTTTTAAATTTTTGATAATATATTTTCGATGATATCGCTTAACCGTTTGGGTGCTGGTGTTACAGTTAGTAAACGCACATATTATTTCATATACTTTCATATTTACTTTTTTCTGTATGCTCGTTTTATTCACTTCAGAGATAACTCAGAACAAACGACGAATCGTTGGATCATATACAGGATGATCTAGACATTACAAAAGCGCCAGTTATTTGTAAATTATGAATTTCTACGAAAATTAGGATTTTTTTAAATACATTAATCTTATTTACCAACAATTTTGTTTTTAAGTGTTTCAAATAAATTTATGATTTAATGCTTTCTGAATGTTTCTATCATTATTGTATGATTCAGGACTTGTTTATTATTTTGTGTTATATGTATACAAAAAATAATTTACACTTTGTATATGTAATAATTACTACAATCTACTGTAACGGGTATTATATCTGTTTTTTTTTTCTTATGCCGACTTACATATGCACACAGTGCTCGCTAAATCGTTTTACAATATCCTTGCTTTCTGATTGTTTCCATCCTGCTTTGTCTTGTGATAGAATAGATGATTTGATTTATTTGGTTTCTTTAGACATATGCAGTGCGGTTGTGCTGGGAGGACAATGCCAGTTATTAGGAAGCTTGTTAGTGCCGATCCGGCATAAAATCTTATACCGATAATTTCACCTTCAAGAAAGTTCATTATTGGAGTAGAGTATGATTTGTGGGATTACGTTGCCCTCAAATCTTTGTATCTGTATGTCAAGCGAAAAGTAGCACACACGAGATTTTTCAGAATATTTTTATATAAGCTTGTCTGATTGCTTGTTTTTAACCCAGACTCTCCCAGATATTTTAGGCAAAATTTAGGAAAGATCCAGCTCGACCCGGGTCTCGGATTTTGTTCAGGTTTTTTCATTTAATTTGCAAAATCTAACAAACTTACTTGAATCCATCTTTTTAAATTTGAATTAATTTAATCACAAAATAACAATCTCGCTTTGTTAGACTGCACCGAAGCAAGTGAACTGCCAACAAGAAGAGAAAAAAATCAAAAGTAGTTCTGTTCATCATTTGTCATAAGAGTATTTCTAAGAAGCAACAATAGCACATTATTGTGTAGTTTGTCACCCCAGAAAAGACGATGTTTGGTGTTGTTTGATGTAACTAGCGTCAACCCGTTTCGATTATCAACAGGTACTTAATCATCTGTCAAAGTTCTTGTCCTACGGCGTTGTTTATTCTGCATTAAATGCTGCCTCAACAATTAAGGATAATTATCCGCCAGGACAGGAACGTTCGCTGTTCCCGAAAAATCCCTTACCATAATTAACATAAAAGTAATTTATTCTTCTCCGGATAGACTCGTTTTCTTTCGGGTGACAAGTGACGTATGACATTTTTTGACTCTTTAGATTTCTTTTCATTTTTCGGCAAACGTTGACAGTCTTTATCTGGCCCGGATTGCAAATTGTGAAGCAACATTTTGTTCGAATACATTATGGCCCATTAATTCCGTCGCTCAAAGAGCCATCCACCTCAAGCTTCTGGCTTCGGAATCAACGTGCGTCGTCAGAAGGTAGCCAGTTTTGGAAGCAGAAGAATTGCTTTGTTGATGTGCAAATCGGGGGCTTAGAAAATGTCTCTTTGGCTGCAAACCTAAACTCAACCTCAACTGTTGCCGCTTGTCTTTCCCTTATAAACCATTTATCTTTTCGTTAGTGCTAGGAATATTTAACGTCAACAAAGAATTTGGTGCTGCAAAAAACATCTTTTGAATCATTGAACAGGTAGAAGTTACTTTGAACACTATTCGCTCAAACTGATTTGATTATGGAATTTTTTTTTTGTTAAAAAAATGCAAAGCAACACGCTTCAAAGAAATTTCAAACCCTTTCAGGCGCTGTCCTTCTAATTTAACTTTTTAACCAACGTGCCGGGTAATGCCATGTCAGCCGCAAAATAAACGCACCAAAAACCAACACCACTCGGAATCGTTATCACAGTCGAATATTGAGGGAAGCTCAGGAAAACACATTCAATTTCTTTCCGACAACTTATGCTAAAGGGGTTGGGTTCCGTTTTACAATTTCTTATGTCTATCGGGGTTTGTTTTCCCCAGCCCATTTTGCTCGAGAAGAAAACCGACCACATGGAGTAGGTTGTAGAAAATCAAATGAAATCAGCCGGTCTCGATATGGGCGATTTTTCCGAATACCCTAACCCCTTTTCTGTAGCCCAACGATTCCGCAAAACACCCTTCGATTAAATTAATTTAAACGTGTACACAAGTTTTCGGGAGCGAAACCTCAATGCTGCAAGAAGGAGCAACTGTAACGCATGTGGGGACACGCACACGCACTTCCAAATGTTCTGGCACACTTTGCGAGTGATTCCTTCCTCTGTAAGGCAGAAGCTTTTAGCAGCCGGAAGTACCAACCCTGGTTGGGACATGTTCGCATTTTAGAGGACGCATTTTAGCCTTAAAATATGACTCTCTTAACACAATTGTCAGTTTTGTACCGAAAGACTGAGGTTTAGATTAGTTAATATGTGCTAAACATTGTAAGCTGTTGTACAAGTAACTTTCATGATGAGATTCAACACCTATCGAATGGGTTGTAAGGCGATGATACTTCCCGTTTAAATTTGAAGTACTTTCATAAAATATTTACTAGCTGATTTTACCCGATTTTGCTCGAGTATATAAATAATAAAAATCAAATGATTCGTTTGACTTTTCGAAATTTTGTATGATTTGTATTCATCATAACATCATAAAAATGGGGCTTGTGATATAGCTCAGTTGGCAAGTCTGTTGTCTCCTGAGCCGATGTCCGCGAGTTCGAGCCCAAGAGTAACCATCGAACACAGTTGTGCCGGATAAGTTTTTCAATAACGATCCGCCAACTGCAACGTTGATAAAGTCGCGAATGCCATAATGATGGTAAAACGACTATAATTGAAACAAAAAAATAACATCATAACAGCTCTCTAAGTTTGGTTAATATTTTTTATGCTTAGATTGAGATTATTTATTGAGTTTATCGTTTTAAAATATTTGAAAAACTTATAACTATGAGGTTTGAATTGATATAAACTTAGAATAATTTCCCTTGAATGGTTATTCATCAGATCCCGAAAAGCATTTCAAACCCACCAATTTTTAGAAAGCTTGAATCGATTTAGCCGTATTTTTTGCCTTTACAGAAAGGTCGTTTTGGGCGATCAATAATTATGGGTATTAGAAACACCTTAGAATTTTAGAATTTGTGCACCCTTTGCTCTCGACGTTTTTCTAAACTGGGCTGTACAATGAAAAGGAATTTTAAATAAAAAGGGATTTTTTTCTCTTCAAATTGTTAAAGAATGAAAAAAAAAACGAAAAAATTAAAAACAATACTTTTATACTACATAAATAAAAAATCATGAAATGATCACTCCAATGAAAGTGTCCATTTGCCTTGCTAGCCAAATTCAACAATTACTAATTAAAATAATCAAAAATAAGGAATGTATTCGTAAAAAAATTTTGTTGTGAATAACTTTCGAATGCAAGGATGGATATTGTTGAAATTTTCAGTGAAGCTACCTAGTAATGTAATTTTTACGTGTACAAAATTTGGTGATCATCTGTCAAGTGGATATAGAGAGATGATATAAATAGAGGAAATGATAAAAAAAAGTTAAATTTCTTTGACTGGTTTATCTAGCTGACATATAAATAGGCCCGACTTAATTTCTACAACGGAGAAAAGCTGCCCACCGGCAAAATAAGCAAAATATGGTCATCGAATCGTGCGCAAAATATTTGGACTGCGTGTAAGATGATATTTTGAAAAAATTCGTAATGAACAGCAAAACCAACTCTTTAATAGTAACCTTGTACGATTCTAATTTTTCGTTGACAAGTCTCGCCTGTGAGATAAAAAAGAGTTTTTAATTTAAAAATTTAAATTTAAAAAATGTCTTTTACTGGAGGAGGCTAACGATAAGTGGAAACTGCCTTTTCCTCAGTCTTTTTATACGATTGACACGATGGAAAGCTAAAAAAAAATAAGAAGGACTCCAAATGAGACCGTTTTCTCTGCAAAGCACTTCAATAGGTACAACAAAGTTTATACTCTGTTTAAGTTAGCTCTGGAATCGTGCCATCACTTAAAAATGGAAGTGGAGTGATAAAAATCAAAAATATTGTTATTGTGGCATAAGAGGAAAATTTACTAAACTTTTTATAACTTCGACTAAATAAAAAAAAGAGTAATTTTGAAGTTCAAATTTCAGGAAACAACAAAAGAAATAAAAAATAGCATTGATTTTAAAAAAGGGTGGTTCAAAGTTTGCATTATAGATGGCACACGTGCTGCCCAAAAATTAAAGTCGAAAAATTTCTCATGGAACGCTATCTCAAAACCCATTTTACAGAACATCACGACAAAATTGACAAAATTTACAAAACTGACAAATCTGATAAAATTGACAAAATTGACAAAATTGACAAAATTGACAAAATTGACAAAATGACAAAAATGACAAAATCGGCTAAAAATTAAAAAAAAAATTCAAAGTTCACTTATATGGAAAATGGACTTTTGTCAATGACATTAATTTTGGTACTCTTATAATTTACAAAAATTATATCATTTTTTTCATCTTGTCAATTTTTGTAAATTTTTACATTTTAGACATTTTATGTTTTTTTGTTAATTTTGTAGCTTTTGTCCATTTCGTCAAATTTTCCAATAGTTTCAAAAATAACAAATTTGACAAAAAAAGCATAGTGAAAAACTTAAAAAAAAAAGATTTTACTCAATTGTCAATATTCTTTACATCTATAGTAAATTCGACTTTTTTTAGTAACCCTAACGAACTGAACGCCATCAGCATTTTTTCTAGGCATTCGAATTATTTGTGCCAATATTTCATCAAGAGGGTCAATCCTTGATGTTTTAGTACCAAAATCGATAGTTTTTAATGCAAGGAATTATTTTCAGTCAAACATATCTACTAACTTTTGGAACTAGAATATGGATTACACAAGATTCTGGTTGTTTTTTTTTTTTTAATTTTCTCATGGCACTAAGTACGGTCTGGTCGAAGCCAGGCCATTTGAAAGTTATCATAAGCTGTGACTCCAAACTGAGTAATTTGAGTAAGATTCAAATGTTTTAGAAACGGGATCATACAAGATATTCCAGAATCCAGTAATTCGAAAATCTCCAATTAATTGCAAATTATCATAATTATTTCATCCTAAAGCTTAGTTCTTTTAGAAATGGGACAGTTACAAATGCGTGTATCTCAAAAACCATCCATTTGATGTTTAAAGACATACACCGTCTTAGCCGCTTTAGGCTTTACATACTGAATCAAAGACGTGGTCAACTTAAGCTTAACATTTAACACCCAGTACCGAGATGGGAATCGAACCCATGCCATCAACGGACCAGCAATTACCGTCTTACCACGCTAACCACTCGACCACCGAGACGTGTATCTTAATTCTTTCTTTAAAGGAAATGAAGCTTATCTTATGATAATTCATGAAAAAAATTATCGATTTATGTAGGAAAAATTTCCACTTTATTCTTGGTACTTCCCATTGACCAGCGCACACTTTTTTCAGCCATGATATTGATCAGTTATTGAAACATATACTTCTTCTTATCTGTATTTTAGGTGAATACATCCTTCTCCTCCGATTTCTGCTACTTTTCGGACCAATACTTTTCTTTCAAAAGAAACTGAGGCCAATTTAGTGGATACAGCTGTTTTGAAATTGCCAAAACTTGATTATTTTTTAGCCACTTTAAAGCTTTTTAAATAGAATTTCTGCTGGCAAAATCCGACAATAACGAAGCAAAATCATCATGAGATTGAACTTAAAGTATAATCGGTTAGTAGGTATAGATTGTAGATTGCGAAGGTTATATACATGATTACTCTTTTTAAGCCTTTAAAAACCGCAAAACCCAAAGATTTCGTTTTGAAAATTGTTGTTTTTTTTCCACAGGATCAGAATTTTAGCAATTCCTTTTGTTTTATACAAAACAACCAGTAAATAGACCATTTAATATGCTCGGGACCTGTCAACAAGCAGACATGTTATAGGATTCAATCGATGGAATTTATTTGAAATAGGGTTTTTTATAACTTTTACGTCCATCTAAAATCATCTGTCTTATATCCTTGATATCGGATATACAGCTTACGAGCTCTGGAACTAGCAAAAAATTGTTGTTTGAGGTTTGTTTTAAATGACTTATCACTAGGTAACACTTTTAACTTACCGGAGTTAAAAAAATGGAAATTTCAGCGATATACACTTAGTACACTTGCATCATAAATGTCTTAAAAAAGCGTTAATTTAAATTAAAAAAAAATAGGTCGGATAGTGATTTCAAAGCAGTCGAAGATTCCTTTGAATTCAGCTACAGTATTTGAAAGACCCAAATACTAGTAATTCACTAGCTACTTGCTAGCATCCTCAGTGGGTTATCGACTGCTGTTAAGTCGATAACCCACTGAGGATGCTAACAAGTAGCTAGTGAAATACTAGTATTTGGGTCTTTCAAATACTGTAGCTGAATTCAACGGAATCTTTGACTACTTTGAAATCATAGTTTCATTCAGCTAAGAGGTTCTTCAAACCTAAGATTATTAGGTCGGATAGTACTTTTCACAGACAGCAAAATGCTGTCAAAATGTTTAATGAACGATTACTTGTAATCGAGCTATTAGCAAAAGAAAGTGTCAATTTTGAATCTCAACTTCTTAAATTAATTTTGGATTTCCTGGCTTAACAATACATCAAATTTAAAATCTTTGTTTAATTAGGTGCCATAACATAAGAGTATCTACCGACTAGCGAAAAAAAAAACCGATAAAACCGAAATCGAAAACCGGTAATGTCGGGCTATTTCTCCAATACCGAACAGCTGTTTAACACCCGTCAAAAACCGATATTTTCAGTAAAGAGGAATAAGAATAACGATTTCGAATTTTTAGTTGTTAACGGCCAATTCAGTCATATTTTTGAAAATCAAAACGAATGACAACAACGAATGAATCAACAATTCAAAATAAAAATCATCCAATCATGTCTATTTGAAGAATACGAAAAATTCACACACACCCATACATCATGCTTCTAATGCATTGTTTGGCGGTCATGGATGGTAAATAAAAAAATCTCTTCGCCCAGGAATTGAACCTCTCCGGCATCATACCATAGGCTAGATCGAAAGATGTAGACTTAATAGTCAAGCTGTGCTCTTATCAATTTTGCCGAAGAATTCAACTCCGCCTGCTTTTGCAAAATTTTCAACCTCTACACCCCCCTGGGCAAATTTTAAGAAAACCTTTTAAAAAAGGATAATTTGGATCGTTGATAAATCTTTAACTTTTGGCTTCATTTGTTGTGAGACTTAATTTAAAATTCATTCAAATTCATATGAGGCCTTCAGAAGGGGTAGAGGGTAATATAAGTGTCAAAACGGTCGATTTTGGTTTAATAATGTCAAACAATTTTTCATATTTTAAACGATACGATTTTATTTCATTCGAAAGAAAAATACAAATTTGCTAGAAAAAAAATGAAAAACGAACAAAGCTAACATTTTAAAAGCGTATTTTCTTGCCTCTTGCTTCTTTATTTTAAAGAAATTTGAAAGAAATGAAGATAGACAGGCATTAGTGCGCCAATAGGAGAAAGCTTGATAGATATTGAAATTTTAGGCTAGAGGGCATATTGATGAAAAGCTCCCATGAATTGCTCCCGCCTTTGCTCTACACTAGCTATCTATACATGAGAAACTCAGAAAGAGAATTCCCATGTATAGCGAGCTCAGTGGTTTGAGAGCGTGTTTTTACGCCTTCAAACGAGCGAAAACGTAGCAACCCATGGGCCTACTAAGCTTTCCTTATGCGAGAACAGTTCTAGCGACGTTGCCATTTTTTTTTTCAGATTCGCTGCGAATAGTTGCAACTTGTTGATTTTTTCGCATTTCACATTTTATCTATTCCGCGTTCTTACTTTTTTTTTTTTTGCCAAGTGTCAATTTTTGAATCGTATTTTCTTATCCAAATTTACGGCGATTAAAATCAATTAACAAATTTTTAATAAGCGAAAAACTAAGTGTAGATCGTCGAAATGTCCAAAATTTTTTTCCCGATAAGCTGGAAGTGCTGCCTGGTTATGAGTTATTCAAACCTAAACTCCAATAACTATTTTTTGCTAGGTCTTTTTTTTTTGTAGGTAACCACAGGTGGTAAATCCCGGTTTATGGATTGTATTCCAAGGCACGGCGAGCCACCGCGTCCCCCCAGTTTGCTACTCTGGGTCCATGGGTACAATGGGAAGACTCATGATATACTCCGTGTATACCCCCTACTCCCTAAACTCCACCTGGGGCCGCAGACCTGGTTCCCACCTCGAACTATTTAGTACACTATGCTTCAATAGTGGGAGGTCTATCCGCGCTAATGCGCTCCAAGGCAATACTCACTAACGAGACCACTTTCAGCAGAACCTCTCATCCTTACGACTCGACGCCTGAACTCTCCTCTAACGACTTGAGAACCGACATCTCCTTGCAATGACTCGAGATTCCCACACAAACCTCTCCTCTTCGCGACTTGAGGCCTGATCTCTCCTCTAACGACTTGAGATCCGACCCCTCCTCGCATCGACTCGAGGTTTACCTCTCCTCTGCACGATTCAAAGCCCGATCTCTCCTCTAAAGAATTGAAATCTGACCCCTCCTCGTAATGACTCGAGGTGACCACTTGTACCCCTCCTCTTGTTGGTAAGGAGCCTGATCCCTCCTCTTACGAATCGAGACCCGACCCCTTATCATAAAGACTCGGGGTTAACCACACAAACCTCTCCGCCTGTAGGTTTGGTAGGGACGTTGGGGTATCCTACACACGTTCGCGGCGCACCCCTGACCTCCGCTACGCAGAAGATGATGCCTTATCTTTGTAGCTTCGATCAAGGGATCGGACGCACACTACTCAGATGCTCCCCGTCGATGGAGTCATCCTACACCTCGCACCTACACCTACATCCTCGCGGACTGCCGTTGGTTCCAGCTCCTCTGCAGGGCAGTCATGATCCGGGTGAACCCATCGCTGACCGCATGCCAAGTGTTGGAATCCGCACACATCCTCTGTACAACGTTATCTGCTGTCGTGTCGGCCCCACAGGCGGCAAATATGGAAGTACGTACCGCCGCAAACCTCGAACAGACAAACATCACATGCTCAGGTGTTTCCTATTCTCCACCACAATCTGGGCAGTATGGCGAAGCCACATGTCCAAACCGGTAGTGGTACTTCATGAAGCATCCATGACCAGTCAGGAATTGCGTCATATAGAAGTCCACTTCACCGTGCCTTCTTCCGATCCAGCTCCCGATGTGCGGGATCAGACGATGGGTCCACCTTCCACTCGTTGAGCTGTCCCACAGCTGCTGCCAGTTGGACATCGGGTCCTCATTGGCGAGGTCTCGTACATTGGGCGTGTCTTTGTTGTCGTAGCAATAGACATCCTCCTCAAGCAAAACCGAGATGGGCATAACACCCGCAACTACACAGGCGGCTTCGAACGACATGGTCCGGTATCCGCTGATAACCCGCAGGTTCATCAGCCGCTGAACGCTGCTAAGCCGCTGCAGGTTACAGCTTCTTCCCAGGGCCTGCCTCCAGGCCGCTGCTCCGTACCGCAAGATCGAAGTGGTCACGCTTGCCAGGATCCGCCTTTTGCTGCTTTGGATGGCCAAGGAGTTTGGCATCATTCGTGTGAGTGCGGCCGTGGCCATTGCCGCTCTCTTGCACACGTATTCGACATAGCTCGTAAAGCTGAGCCTGTCGTCATTCATCACCCCTAGGTACTTGATTGCGCGTTTGGACACGATATTGCGCGGTCCAACGGCAATGGTATCTGTTCGGGGTGAGATCAGGTTGGTGATAAGCACCAGCTCGGTTTGGTGGTGGGCTAGACGCAGGCACTTGGAGTGCATCCAGCTTTCCACTGAATGGATAGCTACCGTGGCCACTAGCTCAACCTCCGCTGTTGAGGAGCCTCTCGCCAAGAGGACTACATCATCCGCAAATCCTACGAGTTCAGCTCCAGATGGAGGCTCGTTCGAAGGAGTTCGTCGTAAGTGAGGTTCCACAGAACCGGGCCGAGTTTTTTTTTTGCTAGGTCTAGAGCTCGTAAGCTTTATAGCAGGTACCAAGGCTATGCAACAGATGATTTCTGATGAACAACACCCCTTTTTTGAAACCTGATACCTATGACATATCTGCTCGTGGCAAGGTTCCTACAAAATTAAAGTTTGTGTCTGCTGGTTGTGTTGTATAAGATATAATGATTTGTAAAAATTCTGCTCCTGTGGAAAAAAACATCAATTTTCAAAACGAAAACTTTGGATTTTGCTGTTTTTAAAAGCCCAAAATGAGTAATCTTGTACGTACCCTTCGCAACCTACGATCCATACTAACCGATTATACTTGCAGTTCAATTTCATGTTGGTTTACTTCGATATTGTCAGATTTTGCCAACAAGAATTCCATTAAAAACACTTTGGAGTGGCTCAAAAATAATCAAGTTTTATTAATTTCGGAACAGCTGTGTCCACTAAATTGCCCTCAGTTTCTTTCAAAAGAGAAGTATTGTATCAAAAAGTAGCAGAAATTGAAAGAGGAGGTTGTAGACACCTGAAATTCAGATAAGACAAAGTATAAGTTTGAAATTCTGATCAATATAATGACTGAAAAAAAGTGGGCGTCGGTCGACGGTATCTCCCCAAGTATAAAGTAGAAATTTTTCTTACAAAAAACGGTAAATATTTTTTTTCAAATTTTTTCATGCATTATCATAAGAATACCTTCATTTCCTTTATAGAAAGTATTTGATCAAACGAATAAAAGAACTAAGCTTTATGAATTTGAGTCCTGTTAAAAATTATGCAGCATTTACGGGTCTTCAAGTTGATTCTCATAACAGAATTCCGGCAATGTAAGTGACATCCGAATAGAAAGAAATAAAGATGAACAAATAAGAACTTTAAATAAAAATTCTTACCAAAAACAAAATTCTTCCATACTTTTTTTTTCAAAAAATCTATCGTTCGGTCACAGGTGAAGCCATTTCATTTACACAAATATATTCAAAGGTTTTATTTTTCTGTTTGGCGGATTTTTTGAGACAATACATTTTAAAGGTTATCACGCATTGTCATTTAAATTCAATCTTTTTAAGTATAACCAAAAATAATCTTACAAAACAAGATCAACATGTAGAGCGTTTACTAAGTTTGTGACAATTGATAAAAAATCTTTGAGATACAAATATCTGCTTGATATTTTAGTCTTGAACCTGATGATTATTTCTGTAAAGTAATTTCATTCATTGATTTTACTCGTTGTTATTTCAAATCTTTTAACGTTGTTTAGTGATTTGTGAAAAATGAATTACGACATCACTGCCCCCTTGAGCCTTTATATCGTCCCCAAATTCCAAAATTGAGCTCACCGCTCCCCTGGAGGCCCTTAACGCCCCCAAAACTACTGTTATAGATCATGATGGTTTAACGATTATTTATAAGAGCTTATTTCACCGTTCTCAAAAATTATAATATTTTCATCACTTGAGAACCTAGTTGTTTTTTTTTTATATTTCTGTAAACATGATAAGTTCATTTCTGATTCAAACTTTTAGGGCTGTAATGTGAAGTGAATAACTTTAAGAGCAATTTTTGAATCCTAGCTATGTAACCAGGATTTTGTAAATGAAATTTTGTACTTCATTAAAAGAAGAATAAATAAACACTCAATTGACATCATTCGACTTTTCAATCACCAATTTTGCGTATCTCGTCCTCTCGGAAGGCCTGGAAAAGCCTTTCCGAAACCGAGGGGAACAACTTCGCCCCCAATAAAGCCAACGTCGTAGTCGCAGCCTCACGGGTAAGAAGAATTATGTAACGAGCAAGAATAAAATAACTTCACACCAAATGGGATCTCTCGGAGCTTTTCCTAGATTCGACAACGATGGACGACTATGACTATGACAACGACGACGCCCGGGTGACGACGCCATCGTCGTCGACAACATCGAGGCCATGCAAGGGCAACAAAACTCGTCTGCAATCCATTCTGAGAGTGTGGAGAATTTGCTAGCTGGCTGCCATCATGGCTCGTCTATTTGTTGGATTATTTGATGAAACCTTGGCTGCCTTCCGCCTCGGTTGGGTTCTTTCACTGAAGGGAAAGGTGAAAGGAGGCTTCCGGGGAGGAACGGGGAAGTTTATGTTGCTGACTGTTGTAACATGCTTAAATTGTATGCGATAAAAGTTATTTGCAGCATGTATATCCATATTTTAACATTAGTGAAGTGCCATTCTTGTTCGTGTTATAACTTGTCTTGGGCTTGGTTATTTTGACGACAATTCTTTCTAAGAAGGGCAGAAAGAAAATTGAAAACTGTATGTTTATGGTATGATGGGATGAATTTCTTTACATGGGACAAAAAGATTCATCCGTCATTAAAAGTTATTATGAGTCTTTCATAAGTGTTCATTAAAGAGCTTTTTATTTGAATGCGTAGACCATTCATCTGTCCTTCAACCTTCCTTTGCGGTAAAAAAAGGAATCTGAAAAGCTGAATCTTCATTAAATTTTTAAGGTAATCATAAAGGATTGAGCATTATGAAATATCATATCAATGATTCTTATTGAAGAGATGAACCTCAAAGTCCTCCAAATGACCTTGAAGAACTATTTATAAAAAACATAAGATCATACAAAGTGAAAAACGAAAAATACGACCATAATAAGGAAACTCCGAAAAAATTGTTGAAAATCCCCGTTCTTCCTCATTTGCCAGCTGCTACAGCATCAAGTTTAATTCAGGGGCAGCGAAAAGTCACTCTTCTCATCTCGTAAAAGAATGTCAAATTCATAAACATGACCCCCATATGGCCGTAGGAGTGACAACAACACACAGAAACGGCACTTTTTCCGGTCAGTCACAAACTCACATCCATGAGGGACATCGAGCGAAATAAAATGTAAGTATAAAATGTTATGTTTCTGCTTTCCGTTTGTTTCCGGGGTGGCGTGTGCCTCTCTCGCGCCGGGGCTTCTTTGGAGGCCGGATCTTCAAAGTTGTCCCTTTTCCCTATAAGTCCGTCCGTTTGTCCGTCAGTCAGTCAGTCAGACGGGCAGTTTGTTAGTGGGAAGCAAAGCTGTAATGGAGTTTTGTTTCATCTTTCTTCGTCAGCGAACGGGAGGCCAAAGTTGGCTTCTCTGATGTCTCTCCAATGACCCTTTGGCCAGTATTTAAAATAAATCTTAATGATGGGACACGATGTGCGGTTGTAACATTGTTGGTGGCTGGGTTACGTCTAGCTTTTGTGGCACATAACGTTTAAAAAAACAAGAATTGAAATAGGCCTCTCAGTCATGGCCGTAGGAAAGGGGGGGAAGGGGGGTTTGGGGGTTAAACCCTCCCCATGAGGGTCCAAAAAAGCAACCGAGGTATTCTACTCTACACTCAAAATTTTAAATTCATAATCAAATTATGATAAAAGAGCAAAGATATTTAAGAGTAACTATCTAGCTTGAGCTTGAGCTTGCTATCAACTACGGTTCACCTACGGCCCCTCCTGGCCAATGGCATAATGGTTGCACTCCGTGATTGGTACGAGATTATCACCATTGCACAATGAAACAAATGAAAGGGGCTGGGAACAAGCATCACAATCTCACTGTGCAGTTTTGAGAATCTCCTACTTTTATTTGAACCAATAACGACGCCGGCCAAGTCCATGTAGTCGATAAGAGGAAGGGAAGTGCAGCACATGTGAAGATATGTTTAGCGGAGGCCGGCTGTACGCCATCCCTCTACAAATCTCCACGCTGAATGTTTGGGAAGAGGTATTGTGGTATGCGAAATTACCTTGGTAGGTAATGTAACCACTTTGAACCTATGCTTCTAGTCTCCTATACTTCCTACGTTTCCTGTTGAAACTCCTATTTGCTCCTAATAAGGCCTTCAAATGATTTCGCATGAACATGACTTATGAACGATTGATCTATATGAGGTTCAAATAATAACATTTTAACCTTAAGGATTCCTACCTTTTATTCTGTAACTGTAAACAACCAAAAAATTAATAACAACAAAACAGATCAATGCATAGCAAGCATAATAGATATTCAATTTCTTTTAAGACAATGCATATTACTTCCCTTACAGTTCATAGGATATAACCTACCTACGCAACGACCTCATCTATTTCATAATATGGCCACCTACTGGGTCTGCATTTTGAAATTTATATATGTACATAGTACATATATGTACATCTTTTGATGACATTGGTATCCAACATATTTTACGCTTGGTACACGTTTTGGTCAGTTGAATTCAAATTTTTTTTCTTGGAAATAGCTTGCTTGTTTTACATTTTGATACAAATTTGGTTCATTTTGTATTTTTTACATGTAGTTTTTAATTCAAAAAAAAAATTAAAAAAATATAAAATAAATAAAACTTATGGAAATTTCTGGTCCCAGAATTTATTTAAAATCAAATCTTTTGAAAGTGGACTTTTTTCAAAGATCGCGCTTGCGGATCCTCTAAACATGATTTTTTTTAGTCGGCCCCATACAAAAGTTTGTTCTGCACATCCTAATCTACCATTTGGAGGGTGAGCTCCCAGATTCCCAGAAGTTATGCAATTTTGGGACACCCTAATGTACATAGTTCTTAAATGAGATCGATAATACGTTAAAAATTACATGATATGTATTGCATTGATTATTGACTACTGATTCTGATTGATAACCTTTGTAAATTTCTCAACAGTTGAAAATATTTGTGTATAGTAATTCGAAAAAATGTTGACATTATTCATTTAGACCTGACCAAACCCCGACCAATTGAAAAATAAATGAATGATTGGAAGAATCAGAATAGAAATAGAAAGAAAATAAAAATTAGAACAACCGGCCCTATCTAAAGACCTCTCTGATAACATGATCCAACATGTCACACTCCTATTCCCGATTTAAAACGATTCAAAATAAGGCGCTCCCCGCTAAACTCAAACCTAATCCATCAAATTCCAATAATAATAATGTTGAAAATAGAAATTAATACTTAGCTTCGAATCCTTAAGGCTGTAACTCTCAGGCCCTTTTAAGAATTTGACTTCAACGGCAGTTCGGGAAAAAATTACTTGCTCTTCAATTTCATTATTTCTTTCACTTCACACAACTTTCCGGAACAATTGGACCTTTTTCTCCAAATTTCCTTTCACTGAAAATACGTATGTAATCTAAGGGCGCAGCCTCCGATCGCAAATTGTTATGCGCTCGGGAAACACCAAACAAAGCCGAAAAATACACTTCTCTAGACCCACTGCGAATCTCAAACTTACACACAATCAGTCGCACTAATTTATGAGTAAAAATTTTAAATATACTTTCAAAAAGAAATTTTCCAGTTCCAACGACAAAAAAAAAACGCAGCGATGAAAAAACAACCGTAAAGATATATAAGAGTAACTATCTAGCCTGAAAACTAATGCAAAAACCTCAAAAACCCATCCTAAGTACAAAATTCTGCTACAGTTTTTCAAAATTTTCTCACTTGTTCATAGAATAAGGTTGTCAGAATTTTTTCAGCGCATATCCGGGCTGGACAAATCCGAGCTGTTTAATATAAAAACCTGGCAAGATACGGGTATTTGATTTCAAAATTTTCGACCAAAATCCAGACAATACCGGGCCACTGTGGTCAAAACTTAGGAATTGCTCATCAAAAATCTAGAAAAATAAACTTGAAACAATTTTATTTGATTATTTTTTTGAAACTTGCTGCAAAAAATTTTGGACGGATTGAACCAAAATTGAATTTCTACATATTTCCGTATTTCTGAATTTGTATCAAGTTGAGGATTCTTGATTTTCAGTTCGAATAATCATAAGAAATTAGGAATGAAAAGCTGATTTGAAATAATGGTTCAAATAAGGTTCTGTATTTCATATCAAATTTTAATCATATTTTTCAGAAATCACATGCATTTTCAATATTTTGATAATAGCTTTCCGAATATGAAAAAAAGAAGAATTTTGTTTTATATTCAATTTTAAAGTTCTTGAACTTTATTCTAACACAAAATTTAAACATTTAAAGTTCCTAAGTTGCGATTAAAAATTGAATATTCAGATTAAGATTCATCATTTATAAATTCACATTTTAAATCAGATTCATAAAACAGATTAAAAACAAATAATTGAAATGATAAATTAGGATAAAATCAGCACTACAAAATTTGAATAATAAATTCATGAATGAGGGCTCTACGACTTGGCTTGTAAAATTCTGATCTGGAATTAAGATTCAGATATTGTATTTTTTGTACATTTCAGAAATCGTAGAAAAATTCGGAAACGGATTCAAAGTTTGATTTTTGATCTCATGTTTAGAATTTAGATAAAAAATTCAGAAAAAAAATTAGGCTTGTGAATGGGTTTTCCAATCAACATATCAACATATATCTTTGCCAAAAAATCAGCAAAAAATTCATTATTTATATTACAGTTTTTTAAAGTCAAATTTCAAACTTAAATCATTAATTAAGTTCAAGATTGCATTATGCAAATTTGATACGAACATTTTTATCTCTTACTGTTCTTATTTTTTTGAAAATTTATTTATTTTCATCAAAGATGATAATCTTGGAATTTGCAAAAGAATTTAGAAGATTGGGCTTGTTTGATTTGAGTAACGGATAAGTTTTTTTTAAGAAATTAGTAGCTACCCTTAAAAAAACTTATTTTATGCTCAACTCAAATAACTTTGATCTACCAGACTTTTAAACTAATTTTAAAATGTTGACCATAGATGAAAACAAATTTCATATTTTGGTTCTAGAAGTTTCATTTAAAAAAAATTAGCTTACCCTGTAGGCTAAAGACCACTTTTCTAAAATTACTTCTTTTAAGGTTTTATTAACCCTCCAAAGTATATTCAATGAAAACGATAATCAAATTAACAAAAAAAACTACAATTCGAGTTTAGAAAATCGGTTCATTGAAAAATAGGATACAGTGAAGCAAAGACAAAATTGGATGTCTTTGTTTCAAGTAAGACTTTTTTCTAAAGGGAAATTCGGGAGAGAGGTCAGAATGTTCATCGGACCCCCTAATGTTCATAACTCGTCAGATAGATGTATCCTTGACAATTCCAAAAATCAAAACAGCACTCAAATAGGTACTGCAAAGCTGTCAGACATTATAAGCAATTTAAGTGGCAGAATTTCTACCACTTTTTCCCAACCCCAGTGCTCACTGGTGTTGGGAAAAAGTGGTAGAAACACTGCCACTTTCAGCGCGTTTTGAAAGTTTTGCCATAGCATTATTTATATCACATACGGCTGAAATAGAAACAGTACTGTAAAAAAATACAACGCGTCTTGGAAACATTTAAGCATGGTAAAATTTTCAAAATGTCCAAATTTTTACCACTTTTCCCCAACACTAGTGAACTTGCTCAAATGGATACAGAAATAATGCTGAGTTGTGGAATTGACGAGAAATATTTCCGAAAATTTACTCGATAAAATTAAATATGAGGGCAAAAGGCAAGCACTTTCCCAGAAGGTAGATACTTCATTATTTCCTTATTGTTGCACTTAAGCTTTAAAATTGATAAAGACATAGAGGTTTAATGAAAGTTTCATTGTTCTAAAGTGGCCCTCGTTTTCCAACTTCCATGAAACCTAGCTCCCACCCCTAAATCTTGATATAATCCGTGATAAAAAAAATTCTTTCATAGTTTTAGCTCATTTGGATAACTCTTAAGCGACCCTCAAAGTCAAAGACCTTCAAATCTGTATGCAAATCAGAGGGGCCAGGTGTTCTGATTAATCAGGATTTGTCCTGATTTTGGAGAGACCGTCCTGATTTTTTTCAAAATCTCTCGATACAGCCCCTGTATTTTGCTTTTAATTATGCAATCTAAGAAGAGCTGTATATTATTTCCATACATTCTTATCTATCCTGAAAAATCCTGATTATTTCTTCGCGTTGTCTCAATTTTTGACAAAAATTCACCAAGCACCCCTAGTGGAACTTTCTATGAGAAAAGTTACCAAAACAAATTAATCCTGGCGACACTGTAAAAGCACCTTTTTCATATATTGTGATATAAAATCAATGGAAGGGAACAACAAAATAAAATCCCAGGAATTCCCAGGATAAGATATCCACTGCTGGCGATCCGGAGCCAGCGTCTTCACTTGCTGCCAGCCAAGGTTCTCGTCAACTGTGCGGATTTCAGCGGCTAGACTACGCAGCCACGAGCTTTTGGGCCTTCCTCTTCTTCGATGCCCATCTGGATTCCAATCAAGCGCCTCTCTGCAAATCTCGTTTTCATCTCTTCGCAGCGTGTGCCCACTTACGTTCCCGAATCTCGATGTCCAGCGCCTTTTGGTGACACCGGCGATGTATTTTCTCATTCGAGATCCAGTTGCCAGGCCACCAAGCGCGGATGATGTTCCGCAGGCAGCGATTCACAAAAACTTGCAGTTTTCGCGTCGTCACCGCATATGTGCACCAAGTTTCACACCCGTACAACAATACGGATTTGACGTTTGAGTTTAAGATTCGGATCTTAGTTCGTGGAGAGATCTGGCGTGAGCGCCAGATGTTTCGGAGACTCGCAAAAGCAAATCGGGCCTTTCTGATCCGGGTTTCGATGTCCTTCTTGGTACCACCATCAAGCGATATCTGGCTACCAAGATACTGGAAGCACTCCACTTTCTCAACCTGTTGTCCAGCTACCACAAAATTGGAACGATTTTCTGTGTTGATTTCAATCGACTTGGTCTTTCCGACATTGATTTTGAGACCTGCTGCCTTGGAGATTTCTGTGAGGTTATCGAGTTTGCTCTGCATGTCTTGTTGTGTTTGGGCAAGCAAAACAATATCGTCTGCCAGGTCAAGGTCGTTCAGTGGCTCCAGTGATGGATTCCACGGCAATCCTCGGTTTGGTCTACAGTCAATCAATCCAGTCAAGATCTCATTCATTACGATTAAAAAGCAGCGGTGACAAAATACATCCTTGTCTCACTCCAGCACTTACCGGGAGAGTTTCGGACAAGACACCGTCGAGCCCAGATGCTCTCGTGGTTCAGTCGGTCAAATGCTTTTTCGAAATCAACGAACACCAGCAGAAGAGAGTCCTGGAATTCGTTGATTTGTTCCAGTATAATTCGTAGCGTTGTAATGTGGTCCACACATGATCGTCCGGATCGGAATCCAGCTTGTTGCCGTCGGAGTGTAGCGTCGATTTTCTCCTGGATCATGTTCAGGATCTCTTTGCAGAGTACTTTGAGGGTAGTACAGATCAACGTTATGCCTCGCCAGTTACCGCACTCAGTAAGGTCTCCTTTCTTCGGGACCTTTACGAGGATACCCTGCATCCAGTCGGCCGGGAATGTTGTCGGTTTTCAACATTTCAGCAGGAATGCAATCGATTCCAGGCGCTTTGTTGGATTTCATGTCCTTGATTGCCGCTTCTATTTCAGCCAGCGAGGGCGCTTCCGAGTTGACGCCATTAATGCGACTTACTGTTGGCGCTTCGAGCTGCGGGTTCTGTTGGCCATCTTGCTCAATTCCGACTTTCGCCTTTCTCCGATCATCGATCATCTTCCAGGTTTCATCCGACATCCATTCACTTCGTCTTCCACAAACTTTACCGAGAGTATCATGGCTCTTCGTGATAGACATTCTTGATTCCACACCACTGTTCTTCGACTGTTCCGTCTGTCGGCATTTCCGAGGCTCGGGATTCTAGCTGTTCAACGTATCTTTTCACCTCTAGATTCTCCAACCGCCGGACGTCGTATCGACATCCGACTTTCTCCTCTCGCCGTTGGACACGCGCAACTCTCAGTCTTATTTCACCAAGGACGAGGTGATGGTCAGATGCAATGTCTGCGCTTCGTTTGTTGCGGACATCAAGAAGGCTCCTTCTCCTTCTCCTTCTTTCTGTTCGGCCATCGCGGGATACCCAAGTGACCTTATGTGCTGGTCGATGGGGGAAGAGCGATCCACCGATCACCATGTTGTTGTTGCCACAAAATTCTACAAACAGCTCTCCGTTTTCGCTCATCTGTCCTAGGCCATGGCGCCCCATGATGCGCCCAAGGTCTTGATTGTCGGAGCCAATCTTTGCGTTGAAGTCGCCCAAATGGATTTGAATGTCACCCTTCGGAATTTTATCTACCACGCTGTTCAGTTGACTGGAAAACTGTTCTTCCTCCTGCAAATCGGCAACGTCAGTTGGCGCATAACATTGGTTCATTGTAAGGTTTCTAACCCGTGTAGGCCTGCGGGATTAACAGGAAATCAATGCCAGAGTAAAGCAGGACTTGCCCGTATTGTGTCTGGTGTTCTCCAGTATTAGGCCAACGGACCTCGCTCAGTTCCAGAATTTCAAGCTTGAGGCGGCTAGCTTCTCTAGCAAGTTGTGCCAGCTTGCCTTGTTGGGCAAGAGTTAAACCGTTCCAAGTTCCAATTCGTGTCCGTGTTTTCAAGCTAAAAGTTGTCGCCAAAGTTCCAGGTCGGTCGTTTCTTTCGAATTCCGTAACAATTTCATGAATCGGGAGCAGTAGGTTGTTAGCCATACGTCCCGATTCCGCGATGGGGCTGCCAACTTGGACTTAGCTGGCGGGAGCCACCTTCCGTGAATTCAGCCGCTCGCTGCGAGACACAGCAAAATAGGGCATCCGCAAGTCTGAAAACATTTTTCATCATTCTTGGTTTTAATGAGCATCCATTTCAGCACTCTAGGTCTTAAGACGGCTGAGCCTATAAAGGACAAACAAACATAAAGAAATTGAATTTTATTTCCAGAATATTGTGACTTTTTGGCCTAGTGACGAAAGTATTTGTACAAAGGTTTCCAAATGTTTCAAGAAATAATTTATATTTCCCAACTGCGTTATTATATGTTTGTTTCACATTAACGATCATCAATAAAAAACAGGAATGTTCATCAGGAACCGAGGAAAACAAAGTTTCAAGATTATCACACAACAATTTAAACGGAAAAGGGCGATCTGTAAATACCATGAACATCGATAAACTAAACATTTGTAGAGAGTTTAACACTTCTACGGTGCAGATGTCTTTTTAAACATTGTTTGTGATTCTAAACTTGGTGTTTTTTTTAATGTAAATTGCAAGCCCACCAAGAGAGTTGTGGCAAAAAAATACGGAAATATTACCGGGAATGTTAAAGAAACAACAAATTTTTTCCTTCATTTATCCAAGTTTTGCTTATGACAATTAGGTACCTGGCTCAAAATACTGGAGCCTTATAAATATAACAGTTTTGTTTGACAAAAATTTTATAGGAAATCAAGTGATTTAATGGTGTAAAGTTTCCAGAAATCAGTTCAGTAGTTCCAAAGATTTAAGGTGCAAGATCTGTCGTTCCCTCTTTTTTCTGAGCCTGGGTTAGAAAAACACTTCAGACCTTTGAGTGTTAAAGAATTTGTAAAGTGTCATATATAAGAAAGAGATGGCTTATCCAAAAAACCTTTTTAATTTTTAGAATGTATTAATAAATTATACTATAAATACCAATAGATCAACGTTACTTAAAAATTCTACCAAAATTCATGAATGAGTGGGTATAAAACCATAACGAATTGTTTTAAATAGACCCCCATCCCTGATAAACTCACAACGACTCTCCAATCGACTCAGTCTAATATACATGCCTCACGGTGTGCCAAAATACGTTATTAAAAATAAGAAATGACCACCAAAACGGCACTCGACATTCGAAAGGTATAGTATTCAGGCATCTATCCTGAAAATTTGGAAATGTTTCATCGGGCTTTTTTGAAATTAGAACGATTTTCAATTTTAAGTCAATTTGCATTATATTTCCAATGGGGTTTTTCGACCTTATGTTCTATGACCATGGATTTTTCTGACTACACATATTTTATGACAATCACCCAGTTCAATGACTTTATAGAAAATTTCATGACCGAAAACTTTTTGGAAGACTGGAAAACGATTTAAGGTGATCCTGAAAAGTTATTGACAATTTTCTAAAACTTTATAAGGCTGATTGAAATTTTTCCATGTTTCTTAAGTTTTTTTTTCAATTCCGCTTCACTAAAAAGCGAATATCTTTCCAGGCGTAGTTTGAATCATTTTTGAGTCTTCACCCATTTTTTTCGTGCTTATAATGTGCTTAGTCAGATACAGATAGTCTAGCAAACAGCTGATCGAGACAAGGGTATTATTTGTGATTAATAAAGGCCCCTCATTCGACCAGCTGATGGCTGTGTTGTGCAAATCCTGGTCTCGTGTTAGTTTATTGCTATAACTTAGTAGTTTGAATCGTTTTTGAGTCTTCAACCATTTTTTTTTGTGCTTATAATTTGCTTAGTCGAACAAGGTAAATAGCGTAAAATTGGCTTTAAAATAGTCATTTTCGATTACCTTCTTGGATTCAACAATAAAAATAAACGATATTTTTTCTTTTAAAATTAAAAATCAACACAGATGACCATTGTTATAGTCCACTACAGCATTTAAGAGATGATCATAGTACAACTCCGATATATTGGGGGTTTGATATCGTTTCCACGTTTCTAAAAAATCATGATGAACACTCTCCGAGGCTTACTCTCCGAATACACGCAGCGATTTTCCGGTGTATTCGCAAAAATCCTTTACATGGAAACGTAGAATGTGGAATTTAGAAGAGTTTGGCAGTTTAAGATTCTCCCACACTGTAGAAAACTCATCAATGATTGATGTGTACTCGGAATCTTATGGCAAGTTTTCCCTGTGAAACCAAACGTTTGTTGGAGATGCCTCACTCCTGCCTTTGCAGTCCACAATTCTGCTAGCTCTGGAATCGTTGCTGCAACTGCCTTAAACAAGGCATTCACGATTCCGAGAGTTAAGTGCAAAGACGGTGGGGGAGCGGTAGTTAATATTAGCTGATCGTCAGATCCTTTGAAGAGTGGCTCGTGACCACAGCATGAAAATCTCTTAGCAGATTTACAGTTGGCTTCTTTCCATTGCTGTGCGATTTTCTTGATTGTCCCAAAGTCCTCAAGTTTCCGTTACGTGTCATCAAATATTGCTTACTGACATCGCAATATGGGCACGGATGTGCTGACGAACGAGCCATTATGCCCGTTATAATATTTATGACTTAAATCTCCTGCAACATATCCATCGATATCTTAGTTAATGATGATTATCTACAACAATTTCATATTGATCAAAGTTACCCCGGTGATCAAAGTTCCCCCAGTTTACGGTAATTTTAAAAGAACCACCTCCACCGTCCATTCAAAATTTAAAAATTAGTTCTTCATCAGTCATATTTCGCAAGTCTCGAATCTTTTGAATAATTTCTTTTACATCGACGCAGTATACTATTTACATGTGCTTCTTTGAAGCTTTCGTTTCCTCCCACCTAACTTCTTGATTTGGAAGAAATCCTTTAATTGCCGGTTATATGAGCCTAACTCTAGGCTCAAAATTTAAACCCATTTTACGGAAGTTTCGTGTAATACTAAGGGTTTTCCTCACGCTTAAGTTGTTGTCAACTATCATTTCGAACACATACTGGGCAGGTACAGGAGCAGATGGTTTCAAAGAGCTGTGAGCTCGTATGATGACTATTACCCATAGATTTACTATTACATGCACATTTGTGCTGAAAATTCTAACCCAAACAACTTTATCGAAGACCCAAAAACGATTCAAACTACGCCTGGAAAGATATTCGCTATTTAGTGAAGCGGAATTGAAAAAAAAACTTAAGAAACATGGAAAAATTTCAATCAGTCTAATAAAGTTTTAGAAAATTGCCAATAACTTTTCAGGATCACCTCAAATCGTTTTCCAGTCTTCCAAAAAGTTTTCGGTCATGAAATTTTTTATAAAGTCATTGAACTGGGTGATTGTCATAAAATATGTGTAGTCAGAAAAATCCATGGTCATAGAACATAAGGTCGAAAAACCCCATTGGAAATATAATGCAAATTGACATAAAATTTAAAATTGCTCTAATTTCAAAAAAGCCCGATGAAACATTTCCAAATTTTCAGGATAGATGCCTGAATACTATATCTTTCGAATGTCGAGTGCCGTTTTGGTGGTCATTTTTTATTTTTAATAACGTATTTTGGCAAACCGTGGCCTACTTATTACATAGTTTACATTCTTACTACTTTGTCAAATTTCTGCCATCTTTCTCCTCTTGCATATTATACTAATTTGAAATTCAATTGAACACACATTTGGCGCTAGGTTGAATTAAACCAACATTTTTAAACTTGATCCAACAAATCACAGCATCAAAAACTGAGCCCGGTTAAGCGACATTAAATGATGATGTCGCCCATCAACTCGCACCATTTAGCGAGAGTTAATATGCGATAACCATTTGTGTGCGTGTGTCGATGACAAATTAAAGGGACATCATCTGGATATTTATGATAATTAAAATTTATTTTCATTATTTTTAATGATTTACATATAATTATAATTGATGGATAGTTTTTGTCTGTTGGTCGTGTTGGAGATTTTTTTTGTGTGTGTGCCTCCCGAGCTTCACTGATTTTTCCCCTTATGAATGGGAAGAATGGAGATGATTTTTGACCTGATGATTCCGGTTAGCTATAGGACTGTATGTGTGTTTGTGTGACGTGGTCACTTGAAATGTCATTTGACAAAAATGCAAAAACAAAAATATGACCATCCAAAGCGTCCGGGTAAGGTTTATTGTGGAAATGATCACTTTAATGGGCATACATTCTGCTGTAAGGCTGGTGATATTGGAAGTTCCATTGACTGGCGGAAGGAGGACAAGTTGTTGAGGTGGGAAATCGAAGCTCGTTGCACACTTACCTGTCAGAAACTGATACACATACATGGTAATTTATAGCCGCATCAATGTTATTGCCAGAGCAAGGTGTTAATTGAGTGATATGCAGCTAATTAAAAATTATTGCTGCTCATTTGTGCACTTTGGTTAAAGTGAGAGGGGGCGAGAAAGAGAATGGTTGGGTAGCGCTCATCGGATAGTGGATTTAATGGCGGTGGAAGAAATGGGCGCTCTCGAGAGGGGGTGTTCTACCCAACGATGGGTTCCTCCAAAAAGTAGCGACAGCAGGGAAAAGTCATAAATTTCAGTCCGACTCGATTGTTGGCTTTCGGTTTTCGGGACCCCGGACTGGGAGTTTGATTTTTATGACCTTTGCTTGGACAGCTGTGACTTCCTTCGTTAAAATTCCCAGAAGTGAACACAGAATTAATCGCCCGTCTCACTGTCTCTTTTCGGCGCTGTAATTAACTCATCCATGGGGGGATTCCTGCAAATGATATCTTTGCTACCGGAACTCATGTTTGCAACATAAATTTGCAATTTTGTGCCGGGAGCCAACTCAACTTATGATTAACAGAATATGTGAACAATAAGCATAAATATTTTCCCTTAATCAAGATCTTCTCTTCAGTCACTTTTCCATTCAATATGGTTTTTTGTCTTTTTTTGGATAAAATACCAAAAATTAATCGATGATAAAGTTTCCAATGTACAATCCTCAAATGATCCCTCCTGCATACCCATTACCAGTATTTCTAGAACTCTAGAAATTCAACACATATTTAGTATCGATTAATGCATCAGATGTTTCTACCTTAACGTATCCAAACGAATGAAAAAGAGATTCCGTTCAATTAGTGCTGAGCTCAGCTTCTTCGCGTAAATTACTGACCAGAGGGCTTATTACCCATCCCATCGTAGGGCTACCAGAAGTGGTAAAGGTTAAAATCTCCAAGCGAACGTACTATTAACGGCTGCTCCACGCATGGAAAATGAAAATTAGAACTTTCATATCAAATTTTGAATTGCTGGAAACCAGCAAAACTTTACTGATTTTTGTCCCGCGGGTTTTCCAGCAAATTTTCAGCAATATAAAAAGCTGGAAACGGCCAGAAAAATCAATGGCTTGATATCCAGCTATCTTTGTTTCTGTAAACCAGCTATCTCAATTACTGGAAATCAGTTGTATTTTTATTTTCAAACAACCGGATTTTTTGGATTCTAAATAAGATTGGCTCTTGATCAGGGTGCGCCGCTTTGCTCCAAGTCTTGGACATCATGTCCCATCTGAAATAAAAATAAAAATTGTAAATTTCTTTAACAAAATAGTTAAATTCTTCAAACAAAAACCTTTTTTTACCTTTACCTTGGTTTAAATACTTCATCGCTGGAATATGAAAGACGACAAACAAACAATAACTTTTTCATGAGTACAGATCAAGTGCTGGAAAAATCAGCAAGACGGAGAATGTCTGCTGGTTATCAGCCAAAATTTGGATAGCTGAACGTTTCCAGCAATTTTCTGCTGGGAATCAAGGCAAAAATTAAAGGTGTATAGATAACTTGAATTTCAATTCTATCATAAGCCTCAAAAGGAAATTAGACAGCTTTCCTAGCTAATAAGAGCACATGCTTATAAAAAAAACAAAATTTATCGGCTGGGTACAATTCTTTAAGCATTCTTGGTAGTGCTGCGAAGGCTGAATAAGCTTTACAGATGCTGTGTTCCCCCAATCACGGGGGTTATATTCATCTCTGACACACGAAAATCATTTATAATTTTGACTTCTATTGAGAAAGTATTTTTCTTGAACCGTTCCCATTGAAATATTTTTTTGATCACTTTACTAAATCATACAATGGACAGAAGGCTTGTGATATAGCTCAATTGGCAAGTCAGTTGCTCTCTGTGCCTACGTCCGTGAGTTCGAGCCCAAGAATAAACCTCGAACACAGTTGTACCAGTAAAGTTTTTCAGTGAATGTCCATCAACTGCACCGTTGATAAAAATATGTGAATGCCATTAAGATGTTAATACGACAATAATCAAAACAAAAAAATACAGATGACATACTAACGGCATTATTCAAATGTGTTTATACACATATCACGTATTTCGATTAATAATATGTTAATGAAATATAAAAAAAAAAGTTTTTTACATATGTATATGATATTTATGTGATTCAATCATAGTGAAACTATTTGAAAATTTTTTAAATTTTGTCAATTTCTATTCAAAAATTCGTCAGCAGTTAAACTGCATTTACATTGTTATAAGTTCATCCATTGTTTTTTTTTTATGTTATGTAATTAAAATAAATCATCAAGGTTCAGCACTCTGTTGTGTTTGTGAGCCTACTTAGTTGAATGATTCAACTGAATCAAAGCAATCGAAAGATTCCTTTTAATTCAACCACGGTAAATGAAAAGTTCATATACCAGTATCGATTGCTTTAACTCAAGGTTCAGCATTTTTGCTGTATTTTTGGTTGTTTTTATTTTAAACGATTGTTGTGTACGTTTGAAAAAAGAAATCTTTTGAAAAAAGTTCAAAACAACCATGCCATAATCATCGCTCGATTCGAGAAAAATGGCCAACTTGGACAGTTAATCAATAATTTCCAACCTGGTTGACCATTTTGAAGAAATTTGAGTGGAATCGGGAAGCTCAAAACTCAAAGATTTGATTTGGATATTGTTCTCTGCTACGATTGTTCAGGAGTTGAGTCTCCAAGTGGCCATTTCCCTCCGTAGTTCTGTTGAGAAGCTTCATCCGGGTCGATTGACCACCAAAGAGTGTTTTGGAAGGCAGCGGGAATGTCTAGAGCCTGTTTTTCAAAAGAGTAGAAAATCGACTCATGTTGAGAAATTGTTTATAAAAATGTACAAAATAAAACCGTATAAAAAAGATCGTTTAATAAAAGAATTCCGAGAACAATTTAAAATATTTCACCACATCAATGAACAATATTTGCCATCAAAATTATTTATTGAATGAAAGTTCAGTGAAAAAATAATGTACAAAACCATCAAAAATTTGACACAAATTGATTGAATCTCATATGTTTTACATGATATTTGACACGTAAACAAAATTTGAAATTCGGCAACTAAACAAGATGACGAATTTTGTAGTATTCAGGCAATTTTCTGAAATAAAAGTCCCACCCTAATTTGAAAAGGACGGTTCCCTTTCACATGCAATGTAATTAGAACTGAAACAAAGTTTAAGTTGTTTTGGTGCAATTTTGAAGGTGAGGACAACAGGCGGGCCAAATATTCGATATGAGATATGGTCACGGGCCAAACAATTAATTTTTCTTTAATATTCAAGGAAAAAATAAGAATACGCTAATACAATAAAAAATAACTGCATATGCCTGTTTCAAGTAAAGATTCATCTTAGTAAGAAAATGGAATTAGTAATGGAATTGTTATAAAATAAGTACCGTTCATAAACTTTTGGCATTTTGAAGATTATTTACCTAAAGTTCTCATAAGCACCTCCTGAATTTTTAAGAAGTGATTCTGAAAATTTACTAATTTTTTTACACACAGAAAAAAAATTTTTATTTCAGCGGAATTTTACCCAATTTTAAAATTTTTTAAAACACGTTACCAATACCAAGATTTTTAAATTTGGTAAAATTTCCATTACTATTGAATGTTGTTAAATTATGATGGATATTCGATGCTTTTAGAACAAAATTTAAAAAATTCAATTTTGATTATGATGTGAATGTGGTTTGAAGAATTTTTAAAGTTCGATATGATCTGTTTTCCTGAGTTTTCCTCAAAACTCCCCTAAACTAAAGATAAAGTCCGTTCGAAAGCTCACAACGCTCAAGCAACTGTTGAGACCACTTTAAAAATCAAAAGTATGAAATAACCAAAAACAATCGGGAAAAATGGCCGATCAAGTGATGGAAAATACCGATAACACAGAACACCAAAATTTACATTTTTCCGAGGTGCAATGAGTTTAAGAGCTAATTTTCGCCAATTAGATTCCATTGCAATTAGATTTTTTCAGCTCTTCTGAATCAAAGCAATCAAAAGGTTTCCTTTAATTTCACCACGGCTACCGTGGTTGAATAAAAGAGAATCTTCCGATTGCTTTGATTCAGTAGAATTATTCAACCAAGAAGGCTCTCATCACATATAAGAGTATCAGCTCTAGATAACTCCTAAAAATAGGTGAAAATTAATTAAATATATTTGGTCACTTTTTTCGAAAACTCTTGAACATTTCAAAGATATTGAAAACAAATTTTCAATTCAATGAACAACTTTTCAAAAGACCGCGTAAAATTTTGTCATCTGAGAAAAATGTTACAGAAGTTTACTTTTTGTCAGTTTTCATAATCCTGCAAGAATACGCTAAGTTTAACGAATTTTTTAAAAAAAATTTAAGCCCATTTGAATCTTTCTCATTTTCATAAGATTATATAGATTAGATTTATTTATTTCATACATCAATAGAAGGTTTGAAATTTGTTTAAGCATAAGTCGAATTGTGTTAAAGTCTGCAGCAAAGTAGTTAAATGAGTAAAAACCTTCAATATAAAATTCTCAAAGACTTTCTTGAATGATTGAATGATTTCTGAAACGAATAGCTAAGCAAGATCTTAATCTGCGATAAAATAAAAGATAATGAACTGATTCCACCGACTTTCATTTCGAATGAAGTAGGAGATGAAGATTGATGTAATTTTTTTCAAATGATATACACAAAAAGAGAGCCGCGAGCCAAATGTAGGATGCGTGCCATGGTTTGGCCACCCATGGTCTCCACGATCAAGATTTTACAGATTGAGTTTTAATGTTGGTTAGTAATTTTTAATGTTTTTAAAAAAAATTAAAACGGATTTCGACATATTTGGCAATTTTTGTTAATTATAAGCAATCTTAATCTTATAAACTTACAAGATTCTTGCTTAAAATACCTGTATGAAATAAGTCTTTGTGTCATATTTTTGGATATTTTAATTTTATTCTTAGAAATGTTCTCGTTGCTTGAAATTTTTATATTGTTACTTTTATTCTTGTTGGATGAATGATGGAGTCATATTATTTTATTAATATGTACTTTATTTCTTGTTCATAGTTTCAATTTAAATTATGAACTATTTGGTGTTATGTTCAACTTGGTTTGAGAGTTTTGATATGGAAATTTTGAACTAAATGCAGGATTTTTAAATTCGGTAATTAAATTTATTGTCCTTTCAAATGTGATCAATAGGTTAAATATTAAAATATCATATATTTTAATCTGAGATGATGTTTTAGATTAAATTTTCAATCAAATTGTGCAGCATAACTTCTGACTACTGTCTTATATCGGTGACTATAACTCTTTAATTTAAGGGGGGGGTCGATTTTTTTATTTTTTTATTTTCTTATTGTAAAACATTTCAAGAATGTTTTGTCAAATTTTCAAGTCAATTGAAGCAAAACTGTAGAAGTTATAGGCCCTTATCTCCTCCTGTCTTATACTGCAAGAAAGCAAGAGCAGAAACTTCAAACGCGTTTTTCTCGAAAGCACATTTTTAAAGTCCGTGGACATCGTCACTTGAAAACTACTTATCCGATTCTTTTAAAATTTGGAACATATTTTCTACGTATAAAATACCAGACCCCAACGTTTTTCTTTTTTGTTTTTTTTTTTACTTTGGGGAGATTTTACAGGTGAAAAATGGCGGATTTTTTCGTGAAAAATCGTAGTTTTTACTTCAAACAGCCACAAAAATTTCATAAAAAAATTTTTAAGTTAAATAAAAACGTTGGGGTCCAGAAAAACATCTATTAAAAATATTTTGCTCTGATTTTTTGACTTCAGATGATTCTGTGCTGAGATACAGTGCCCACCGCAAATCCTGTTTTCTAAAAAGCATCCTCGAAAATGCTCCGTCACCGGCTCATTTTTCAATATTTTTCTACGAAAAAATTACTTAATGTTTTTTAACAATGCTTTTTATAATGCAAAAAATTTGAATACATTTGTTTGAACGATAGCTCTAGAAAAAAATCGTGAAAATAGTGTATTTTTATTCCCGTTAGACCCTACCCCCCCCTTAACTGTGGTTGTGAATATTTAAAATAAATTACGCGATGAATTTTTTAAATTTGTCATATTGTCATACCCAACAAGCATATAATCGTATCAGAAATGATAGTTTAAATCGTTTACAATGGTGTTGCGATTCGCAATTCTAATTGCAAAATGAAAAGATTAGGAATTTGCAAATTATAGCTTGTGGGAAATCGTGGGCCACATTCTGTGGGGTATCTTGGACTACCTTAAAAAAAATTACTGAAAATTTGAAATTGAACTAGTCGGAATAACATAATATCAGTATTAGAAATGCAGAAGCTTACCATTAATATTATGTAGGATTCCAAAATAAAAAATCCAACTGGAAGGCTTGATGGAATTTTAAACATTGAGCGTAATTAATATCTTTTTTATTTCCGTTTGTTACTATTATTATTCTTATATTCTCATTACAATAATTTTACTTTTTTTCTGAATATTCAGTTTAATTTATACTCATAATTTTTTTTAACTCAAATGATGAATTTATTCTGCAAAACTGGTCTATTTTATGTGAATTATTACTCACACAAACCTTCTTTGCATGTATAGGTATGGTCTCAAAAGATATCGTTTGAAATTTGGATAATTTTAAAATTATGTTTTATTCTGAACCCTTCTTAATTTTTATAGTAAGGTTCTACGATTTACTAAACTTTTTACAATCTAAAAACTTGCTGAAGACTTGCTGACTCATTACAAAAAATGGCTGGCATTACAAAAATCATTTTTCTATCTCATTACAGGGTAGGTGATTCAATCACTTTTATCAAAAGCTCATTTTAAAGAACTTGTAATGTAGATGAATACGGTTCGTTCTGGCGTTATCAATATTTTTCGCCTTTTTGTATCGTTTTCCCCTGTGTGCGACGGTTAAAAATTAAGAATAAAGAGGTTATTTACAAAAAAAATAAAATTTTGTCTTCAAAACCCACCCTGGAGAAAGTAGAGACGGATTTATACAGACTTGATGTTAACACATTTTTCAATTTTTCGTCATCACATACAATGTAGCTATATTTAGCATAAGAATAATAAAAAGTTGCTTAAAGAATTTGGTGTTAAATAAGTAGGTATTTAATTGCGATAGAATCGGTTCTAGTGTGTTGAAACATAAATTACAAGTCGATAATAATTAACGTGATAATTTTTCTCGCTTTGCATTCATCATGTCACGTTGGAATGCGGAATGGATTTCTTGGTGAGGATTATTATATGAAGGAACATAATTTTTCTGGCTGGATCGCCAATCAAATATTCTATCTAGTGAACTTCACGTCATATTTTTCGGAAAATATGTGAACAAATTTGCTTTGTTTCAGAGACTACAACTTAATTCTTGTGTCTGTCGAGGACTTGGGTATAAAATGCTACTGGAAGAGTCCATCAGGTATGCACGTTCGATAATGATTATAGCAAAGTTTGAATTCATTTGACAAAGTTTTTGAATAACATTTCAACTGGCAACCCTTTAGGCCAAGAACGATATCTTCTAGAAAAAGTTCGACAACCAGTGTGTTGTAACGAAACTAGCTCTAGCTTTTCCCTGGAAATGAATGGTTGGAGCAAACTAACGCGCATCCTTCCGCCTTGGCAAGAAACATTCCGCAGACGACAACAGACGCGCTTCTGATGACAACTATCAATAATTGCCATCCACACTGATTAGAGCCAATTTCGGTGCAAGTGACGTCGTCGTCTTCGTCGCCAATGAAGAAGACATTCCAACTATCATTATTCTGGAAGCGATGCCCGGAAATCGCCTTACGCGACATGTTATTCGGGTATCTAGTAGTTTCAGTTCCTCCTTGGAGAACGTTATTTTTTCTGTTCTGGGATGGGTTTTGATGACTTGAAGGTGAAAGTGAGGAAAAGGGCAGAAAAAATGAAGCAATGTCGACTAATTGCCTGCCATCATCTGGGAAGGACACGACACGATGAAGCGAAATATTAATATCAAACATCGCTCGATTGAGCAAATATTGAGTTGCAAAAGACGACGACGACGGCGAAGACGCAAACAATTCAAGGATGACCTGAAGGAAGAAAGTTTTTCTTCCTGTATATTTTGATTGAAATCCTTGAGTGACAGTTACTGCAAACTATACCCAAGGACTGATCGACTTTGCTGGACGTTTCCTATTTTCTTTCTGTGCTTGTTGCTGGCCGGGTTGCCACGTAGTGTGTGGGTGGAGCTTAGAAGTTTAATTTAATTTATTAGAGCTAATTGCACATCATCGAGCAGTTCGTTGAGTCAGAATGGTGGTCCCCTTCCGGTTGTTCCAGAGTTGGACATCGGTTGACTTTGACGAAGACATTTCTCTCACTTGGCTCCTCGGATATTGGTCGATGTCACTCGATGGACAGGAAAAAGTAAAGTTGACGATGGTGTTGCAATCAAGTTGTGCTGCAGCGTAGCGTTTTGATAGCACGTCGTTAGCTATCCACGTGTGTTTGTGTATCTGCCAACCTATTTGCGCTGATGACAGTTATTTATTGCTGTCCAGCTAATTGAACGGCGACTGAAGGCTGCTGATCAGGACGCTTCAGGATGGTTGTGACCACATCACGTATCTAATTGGACTGATGGCAACGCGGCAGGACGATTGACATTTGCTAGATACTTTTAATATTTCACATTCTAGAGACAGGTGGTTAATCCAGGGGATGGGAAAGATAATTTCGGGGTCAATCATAAATTAGCCAAAATTCATCGTATAGTTGCCAAAATTGCCAGAAAAACATACCACTTTTCGTCAGCTTTTGCTTTTTTTTAAGAAACAAAGCTACAATATTCGACAAAATAATTCTGCTTTAAACATTCCTGAAAGAATTAAAGTTACATTAAAAATTTTCAAATAACTGTGGCATCTTGTTATATGCACTCTTTGCGCTTCCACCATACAAATAATGCTTGAGAGTCAAACTCAACCAAAGATGTTGTGCAATCACTAGCAAAACTGACCTTCCCAGAGTCTAGCCAGCTATCAGGTCAACTGTGCGGCAGTCTGGAGTATAACCCCAAAAGAGGGTTAAATACCGGGACTCCACAATAGCCAAGGATGAAATGTGTATCAAAACAAAGCATTCAGACCACAGTATCTAAGAATTTCATAAATGACCATATCATGAAGATTTTTTTTTTCAGCAGGTATCCGGGCCGGATAAACCGAGCGATTTTATTTCGAAACCTTGCAAAATTCGGGCATTGAATTTCAAAAGTGACCACCATAAATCTGGCAATATCCAGGAAAATTATCTCAAACACCAGCAATTACTTAAAAAAAATCATCAAAAAAAAATTAAAAAAATTTTTTTGTTTGTTATGCTTGATTTGACAAATTAAGTCAATCTGGGAAGTTTAGAGAAGTAAGGAAATCATTGGGAACTGGCATATTAATAAAACTTATTTAGCTCTTTCGATTATTTTATTTTATTTTATTTTATTTTATTTTATTTTATTTTAAAAACGAACACAAACATATACAGGAGCTCAATAAAACTTGAAGTTTCCTTGAAGAGGTTTCTTTTTTACTTAACTCTAAGAGTATATCTTTTGAGGAAATGACGGCTAGCATCTTTCAAATACTAAAACCACCAACTAACAGAAAGTTTACTATGTATACCTTGACCGGCATTTGATATCATGACTGTTGGCTGAGGAAACTTTAAAGCTATCCTCTACGCTACGGGCTGCGGCTTTAATTTTACATTCTTGCAATACATGTCGACGATTTTTTAAACAAAAATTTACGTAAAATGCCCAAGTATCTTTCACTTGTAAGCAGGCGTGCATTTCCAAAAATGTAATACGGTACTTGATTGAATCTATAAAATATTTATTTCAATAATCTTACATCCTCTTCCAGTACTATGAACAGTTCAAACACTCCGTTTATATTGGACAAAACCTTCACGTTGGTCCATAGAAAACAGGGTTTTTTTTTATTTATCAATATGATTATTTCCCTTTAAAATACTTTTTGAAACAGGTAGGTATCTCCATTAATTTAGCTTACAAAGATCTTCAACATTTATATTGAACTAGCTGACCCGGTGTGACACCTTCAAAAAATTATTGAAATTTATTCAACTTTAATTTTTTTGCACAAAATCATTAATCCAATTTCAAAAACATTAATTTTTTTATTCAAAATAAAATTGCAATTCTTTTTAATTTGAAATCTTAATTCAATATTTTAAAATCAAACTATCTGAGAAACATTTCCCGTACACAAATATGCAAATTAGGTTCCATTTTCTCGATTAATTATCGAAATGTTAAATATTGTATGAGTGGCCCTCTTCCCACTTTTTATCGTTCCACTGAATGGAGGAATGGCTGCTAAACTACCGGAAAAAGATTTCTTGTGCTCGAATACTCGCTCATGCAAAATTTGGTTTCGTTTGCTTTATTAGTTGTCGAGTTATGCTTTAAATTTTGTATCGGACCCCCTCTTCCTATATCTATCCCCTACCTGGAAGAAATGGATAAAAATCAACATTCCGTGAATTCAAATACACTTCCATGCCAAATTCTGTCCATTTGCTCGATTGTATGATTGTTCCCATGTCATATTTGGTTCCATTTGTTAGATAAGTGGTGGGCTGCTTCTTGGTTCAAGCAAAACAATCGTATGTGAGCTCCCGTCCTCTCTGAATGTATCCCCAATTGAAGGAGAAAGAAGTCTCAAATGAGCAAATAACCATTTGAAGTATCCAACTGCTTTCCTATGCCAAAGTTGTTTCCATTTGCTCGATAAGTTCTCGAGTTATGCGAAAAATTGTAAAGGAGCCCCCCTTTCTCTCCTTCCTATCACGCAACTGGAAGTAGTACCAAATATTCACAGAAACATTCCTTGTGCTCAAATACCTTCCAAATTTATTTCCATTTTCCGGGTAAGTTCCTGAGTGATGTAAAAAATTGATTGGGAGCACCCTCCTCCCTTAAGATTTTCCGACTTGAAGAACGGAGACTTTCAAAAATATCATAAAACACTTCTCGTAATCATATAGCTTTCCACATCAAATTCGGTTCTATTTGCTTGATAATTTTTCCAGTAATGCTGAAAACTGTAAAGCAGCCCCCTCACTGGACGGAGGGAGGGGTACCATATATTTTAGAACTATGTATCGTACCCAAATACCCTTCCAAACCAAATTTGGTTTCATTTGCTAGAATTGTTTTCAAGTTATGTAATAAAAAAGGGGTTAAAGGCCCCTCCCCTCTTTCCTGAATCTCCACTGTAAGAAGGGAGGGGTCTGAAATAATCATAGAACCATTTTTCATATTCTACTACCCTCCCATGCCAAATTTATTTACAATTGCTTTATTAGTTCTCCAGTTATGTAAAAAATTGTACAGTAGGCCCCCTCTCCCCTTCCTATTTCCCCACTGGAAGGAGGGAGGGGTACCAAACCATCATAGAAACGTTCCTCGTACCGAAATACACTCCCATGCCAAATTTGGTTCCATTTGCATGATCAGTTCTCGAGTTATGAAGACTTATCACTTTTATTTAAATGACCCCCTCCCCCCTTCCAGAAAGCGGGAGGGATCCCAATCTAGTATAGAAACCTTCCCCGATCTCCAATACCCCCATCTGCCAAGTTTCACGCAAATCGGTTCAGTAGTTTTCGAGTCTATAGGGAACAGACAGACAGACAGAAATTCATTTTTATACATATAGATGAAAGTTTTTGAGAGAATTTAACTGTTTCATTAAAAAAATCTGAAATACAAGGTTATGTATAAGCATGACCCTTCTTTTCAAACTATCAGAGATCCTTTCTTGCTCCCTTTAATTTAAGTCCAATTAGTTATAAAAGAATCCCATACAAACTTTGAGATGTAATAATTTTAACACCAGGAAACACTTTTTAGATCACTTTAAATCATTTTGACCCTTTGGCTCCAAAGGTCTCCAATAGAACGCATACAGTGAAAATAGAATATTGGTAGAGTTTCTTCGAACTGTTTTAATTTTTTTTTTGTTTAAATTACATTTTTGGCATAGATTCATACAAACTTTCAATAGTCCTATTTGCTGCTGATAGTGTTCGTGATATTGTTGTTGTTTCACCAACACTTTTCAGTTTTGGGACAATCAACTTCAAAAATGACCATATGTGTCGACCCGCTGCCCGTTTTTTGTACCGAGTGTTTTCAGGCTAATTGTCCCGTCTCATATGTACACGCTCAGCAAGTGTGCGTAAGAAATGTCAAAAACAACTCTATACCAATATTACTATCCGAAAAACAGTGCTGCAAGAAATTAAAATAACTTTAATATTCGGATCCATTGGTGTGCCTATGGGATCACTGTCAAACATGTCAAAACGTTTAAGTATTCTCTCGGTGTAAACCACCTGAGAAATTTCAATGATTTGCTTTCGGTAATTTCTTGAAAAATCCATTCACAAGAAATGTTCAACTTCATTAAGATCTTTCATTTGCAATAACCTTCTAAGTTCAGTCTAAATCTAGAACAAGTTCACCACCTTTTTGCGAACGATAAGAATATCGTCAACATAGAGAACTCCCAGCAAACATTTTTGAACGTTTATTTCTCAACAAACTTTGTTGTTCGTTTCAGATACATTATACAATCATCGCATAAAACTCGGAAAAACAGCATTAACCAACCAAAGTGGAGGCAATTTACATACAAGTTTTTTACTTCTGGCTTAAGCGATAAGCATTGTAAAAATTAGATATTTAAAACCTTATACAGCACATCCTGACTTTGCTCTCAATGCATGCAAACCGTTGCCATCGACAATATTTGCTGCTTCTCACATTGGATATTTTTACCAAATGAAACCTTCGATTTTGAACAATCTGATTGCACTGCTTATCGGAGAGAGAACAACATGGTTGTTTTCTCACTTAAACCCCGCGCGGAAGAACAAATTTGCTAACATGGCGGCATTTTTGACATATCCGATTTATAACGACTTTCAGTAACCATTTTTACGATCGTTTATTTTTAATTTGGTAGAAATTGCGATTCGTATTAACATTGTTAACGAGTTGAGCTATCATTTCTTATGCGATTTTATGTTTGCTGGGCTAGCCCGAGATTGATAGACGTACAGTCACTTTTCAGCGGAATGAAACCAAGTTTCTACATATCTCTTCCTTCCATTGACTATTGAGAAAGGCTGTTAACGTCCACCTGGTGAATGATTGAACCAGAGTGATAAGCTAAGGACAAGATTGTACGAACGCTCCGCATTTTGACTACGGGCGCAAACGTTTCATCGAAGTTATAACCAGGTCGCTGTGAGCAACCTTCCGCTCCTAATCTTGCGTTGTATCTTTCGTCTAATCGAAAATACCAATTTCAATGAGATTAATTTTTGTTTTTTGGGTAAGCGCTCTATCTTCTTCCAGGTCTTATTTTCGTTCTGGGCTTGAAATTCTTCGCTGATGGCATTTTTCCGCTTTTCCGGTTTGGCCAGTCATGCCTTGTCTTCAACTGGTAGACAGTTTGTGGAACATCGCTATTATCTGTTGCTATCTTGGCAGTTTAAAATTCTTCTATGAAGTGTACTTCGTCCAAACGGCGAAATACAAACGGGAACCGGTTGTGACCCAACCCCCCCTTCGCCATCAGTGTGACTGTCAAGATCTTGTGCACAATCATAATCAGATTCATCAACATAACCCACGTGATGTTCTCCAACTGAATCTTCATCGTCAACCATGATGACTTCGGGTTTGTCTTCTACAATTTCGTTACTCACGAGAAGCTCATCTTCGTAACCAACGACATTTTCAGACGTTTCTGAACTTTTTGCTGGAGGTTCGGATTCTATTGCTGGTGAATTGTAGATCATTTCGACGATCTAACAATTCTTGCTCATCAAAGACTATGCTACGGTGTATCTTGACTGTACGTTAGGACTTGTTGTGTAATCTATAGCCGTTGTTTGCGTAACCCGCAAAGATAAGTTTCTTTGTCTTTGGATCCAATTTATGGCTCTACTCTTTAGGTCTAGAGCATACGCATTTCATCCAAAAATGCGCTGATTGCTCAAGTCAAGCATCTTGTTAGAGAGCTGCGCAGAACCCAACTTCTCCCCATAACGATTCCAGAAGATCCCAATCGAAAAGCATTGCTCGTACTTTCTCCATCATTATCCCGGTCATTATCGCATCTAAGTTTATTCAACTTTCGATTAAAATACACCGTTGCCATCGCTTCAAACTTCTTAAAATTTTTAAAATCCTTGCTCTTGCGTTTCATTGAGTAGATTACTGTGAAATGTGAGTAGTCATCCGTGAATGTCCCAAAATATCGATGACCATCAAACGTGGTTACTTTCAAACGTCAACGGGCACTCAATCAAGTGGCCTACTCGATCTCGGTTTTTGCAGACTCTTGAAATTTTTGCTTGACTGTTTTACAGCTAAACAGTTTTCGCAAATTTCGTTTTTGTGAGAAGTTTCGACGCAAAAATCAACTCCTTCCACCATCTTCTGTGTCATAAATGTGGTTACGCCAACATTGCATATATGGCCTAGTCTTCTGTGTCACGTTTAAAAATCTAACCTAAATCTAAAAATCATTCCAAGCAAAGCCTTGGAGTTTTTTTTCTGATATCCGAAACCAATTCCAGGGAATACAAACCATCAATTACGGACCCTTGAGAAATGACCTCCCTCAAGTCTGTAATTGTGATCTTTTTCTGATCTGATTTTCTTGATCTTTTCTTGATCTGATTTTTTTTTTTTATTTTATTACAGTAATTGTGATCTTGCCATCAGAAAAGTTACCTTTTTTCCCTTAGTGGTAGCCCTTTCTAACCGAAAGGAGATTTGTGTCTAGTTCAGGAATAATCAGTATACTTCACAATTTAATTTTCTTTATTTTACCATTAACCATGGTTTTAGGCGGTACAGCCCCTTCATTGACTCACTAGATTTGGCTGTGGACAGCTCAATCGGTGTGGCCAGCTTCGAGATGTCCTCCACCAATCTCTCGTCACAGACCATGTGATGAGTCGCTCCACGAAGCGAAAACATCTTTCGCAATTCATAGTGGCCTTGGTGGCAACCTTTGCCTGACCGATGACCTTCTTCCGGGTTCCCCCAACCTGCGGAGGAGCCAACTTCAGAATTCCGCCAGCTTGCGGAGGTGAGACCTTCGAAGTTGTGCTCACGTTCGAGACCTGCACCAACTGCGACCTGCACCAGCTGCATCGTCAGGAATAGCGACGACACGCCGCACCGATATAGCCGTTGCTTCACGTTCGGCAGCTGTACTTAGGAGATAAAGAGTGCTAACCGCCCGGACACACGCGTCTTCTGCCTGCTTGCGCTTCACGCGGGTGAACATTGCGTAAGCGCTCCCTTTGTCATGCCTGGACAAGTTATTCTTGACTGCCTTCAGCTTGGGACAGCGACTTGATGTAACCCTTCTCGCTGCACCCGAAGCATCGACTGTCTCCTTTCTTCGACGTGGTCCGCCAAGCGTGGTTTGCTTGCACTGGCTCACCTCGATGTTGGTTTGATAAAATGCTGGTCTTTTGGAGGAGCTCAGAATCAAGGAACAACCGCTTGATGTCGACGATTGACCTTGAGTTCAACTCCTCTGGCAGCAGAACAGCCAGCGCAACCTGGATGTGGCTATAACCTGACGGTATAGCTAGCATTAACGAGTGGACCTTCTTGCCTCTTCCATCCGGTCCAACTCCCATATGATGGTACTTGACATGGTACGAGTCGCAGAGGATGTCCAAGGCGTCTTGACAAAATTGACCCCAACAATTTTGTTCAGGACATCGTTGTTGATGACCATCACTAGCTCGTCTATCACAGCGACCTCCTGATCCATCCGCTTCTGGAACCTTACAGCTCTGGCGGCTTCCTCCTCAATATTCTCCAACGGCAGCGAATCCACTTCCTCCGTCGGAATCCGCACCAGGGTGTGAGAGAGTTTCAGCCTGGCCACACGTCTCTCTAGTAGGCGCATCTTCTAGGCTCTGAAGAAATCCGACTGTCGAACAGCAGTTCTTTTGAGAACCCGGCTGCCGTGTGAGGAAGCGCCAAACTAACTCGGCCTGAGGAAGCAGCTCCGCCTACTGCGATGCACCCTTCAAACTTCCGGTTTGACATCACAATTCAAAAATCAGTATTTAAAAAAAAAACAAACAGTCAAAGCCTGTTAACCACTGGGCACATAGCCTGTTGTGACATCAAATAAAACGGACAACTATTTGTATCGGAAACTGATAATAAAAACATTTTTATTCTTTTCAAGTCTTGTGAAGAGGTCAGGTTACAATTGTGATTGATATACTGGATTGTTCAACTGGCAACAATTCCAATGAACACTACGGATTCACTGATCGTCAATTCTAGAAAAATAGTGAATTGACGTTCTTTCTCACTTGCGAGTCTCTGTTGTTTACATTTGCTACGCGGTTCGTCAGTACTGAATAGTCGCCGCGGTGTAAACACGTACAGTTCGGTCGTGGCGAGTGCGGTTCAACTATAGTTGTGAAGCATTTTCGGATGCATTGCCATGCAATTATTGCTAATAAGTTGAATGACGTTCCCTTTTTCTGTCGTCTGGTTTAAAAAAAAATAAAATTAGAGATCGATTGAACTGTTGCAAAAACCTTTGAAATCAGGAATCAATTGACCGTCCTATAAAATCCCCGGGTATGAATTAATGTCTCAATTCGTTCTATAACAACGTAATTTTTGCTTAAACATTGAATTGAATATATGGACGAACCTTACTGACCTCTTATAAAAAATTGGAAATAAGGAATTCATTTCCCGTCCCTCAAAACCCTCGTGTGCAAAATTACAAACCAATCAGTTGCAAAATAACATGCCTAATATTTTAATACTTGAAATCAATTGTCCGTTCCTTAATAAATGCAAATATCCATCTCAATCCGATGAATAATAACGTCCAGATCGCAAAAAACATCAAACATTTAAAATGGACGATCTCTTTGGCCGACTCCTGTCCTAAAATTGGACACCTGAAACCATTTATTAGGCATTAAATATTTTTCTCATATGAAAACCGAAATTTTATTGAATTTATTTTCGAAACGGTTAAACTTTTAGTTCAGAATTAGGCCATTGGTGACTTTTCTTGCAGAAAAATTCGTTATAGAGTCAAACATAACTGGAAAAAATTGAAGTTGGAACAACGAGGCTTAAAAAAACTTTCATGATTTATGGATGAATGCTCTTTATTAACAACCAATTATTGGTTGAATAGTACTGTGATATTTTACATGTGTGTGAATTCATACAGCTACATTAGACTGGCCCAAATTTGTATGGGATGATTTTCACAAAAAAATTTTCAACGCGGCACCCCCTAGATTGGTGCACTTAAGTGAAAAAATGACTTTCTGAAAGTTTCAGGTCATTTGGCAGAAGCACGAGCTGGCGCAAAGGATTTGAAATTTGTATGAAGATTTTCGGGAAAATATATGTAAAATCGACATTCTTTCACTCTTGGTGTTCTAAAATATGTTACCAGTATGCTAGAAAGCTCAGAATTTCAGGAATTGTAGTTCAAACAATGACAAACAAGTTTGTATAAGATTGTGACGCGATACAAGTTGACTGTGATGAGTTATTTGCAATTGAATGGGTTATTTTTTTCGCATTTCATCGATATATCGTGAACGGTGTAAAGGTTTATTATTAGAGCACCTGTATCCGTGGTCCAAACAGCCGGTTTAGACCCAAATTCCGAACCGAGCAACCGCATTGGTGATTCATTATACCAGTTTCAACTCAACTTTTTTTAGAGCTGGTATAAGGATTGATCCAAAACTGATGAGATTTGGATCCAATTTAACGCAGTTCTAAACCGTTTGACAGCTTATGGAACACGAGTGCAGTTGCCAGTTTTTTCATTGGATCGGATCTAATTTCCTTGGTTCAATTCTTGTATAAATTAGACCCAAGAATAGACCACGAATACAGATGCCCTTAGTACTAACTTAATCGCATTGTCACACAATAAGGATAACAGAAAGAAAGTTTGTGTCCTAGGCAAAGTTTTAGCTTATTTTATAACAAATATCTTTGCAAAAAGTTGAAAGAAAGGTCACAAACTTTCTATTTGTTATTCTCATTGTGTGACGATGCGATCTAGTTAGTGCGATTATTAGTCCATACACCGTTCACGATATATGAAAGAAATGCGAAAAATCACACATTAAATTGCGGATAACTCATCACAGTCAACTCGTATCGCATCACAATCTTCTACAAACTTGTTTGTCATTGTTTGAACTACAATTCCCGAAATTCTGAGCTTTCTAGCATACTGGTAACATATTTAAAAATACCAAGAGTGAAAGAATATCGATTTTTCATACATTTTGCCGAAAATCTCCATACAAATTTCAAGTCTTTTGCGCCAGCTCGTGCTTCTGCCAAATGACCTGGAACTTTCAGAAAGTCATTTTTTCACTTAAATGCACCAATCTAGGGGGTGCCGCGTGAAATATAATGGTTTTTTTTGTTATGGGCCAGTCTAAGCTACATGTGTACTCAGCTTTGATTTCAGATCAAACGAAGCAAATATAACCAAACACTCCTTCCCCAAGAGAAGTCATAAATCAATCACCTGCCCAAACACGAGATCTTGTCGCTTCGTTATGCATCAAAATAAACATTGCTTGTGTTTTTCTTCGTAATTTTGAGAATTCGTTTCCCATAAACCTGATCCGATTGCTCCATATTTAGGGCGGAGAACCTTATGGGCAAGTTCCCAGGATCCTAAGCAACAGTCGAAATCGGAATCGAAGTAAGAGGAACATCTTGGACAATCCTGCCGGAATCTGATGTGTGGCGGCGTAATTTATGGTGATTTCGAAACAAAAGAAACAATCAATAATCGATTCAAAACGTGGTCCATTAGCAGCGTCCGATTTCGGAACCGTTTCGAGGCCCCAGTTCAGCTTCGGTTGTTGGTTGGAGGATGGAATCGAGATGGAAGCATCGAAATGATATTGAAGATAAATACGATTATGGTAAATAATGTAAGGATCAATTGTTGGTTGAAGAGAGAAAACTTTGTGAACGAAAAAAACAACTGGGTAGTAATATTTAAGTGACTTCCAGAAATTTATGTTTCAGGGACTTTGAGCTCCTAAACACGAGCCTTCATTTTGCTTTTCTACGTTTAAGTTTAATATGTGAACCAGTTTTCATATTTTCTACGGAAGACTGAACGAAAGGTTGTTTTAAATATTTTCGATCACCCAATCCACTATCATTGCTCAATAACTCAAAATCATTGCTTTTTTCAGTCAAGGAAATAAGAATCAAACATCCCTACACTGAATCGCAAATTTCCGAGGAGGAATTTGCGGAATGAAGCAGCTGCAAGCATAAATTGCACAAGTCTGACAATCTAGAACATACATACATCCTTGCATCGGAAATCGCTGTCCCTTTTGCTGGAAGCTGCCCAAAAACTTCGGTCAGCTTCAAGCGACCAACCGAAGAGCACACATGGGAATCGAAGATTTGGATTTGCCCCTCGTTTGAAGTCAAAGAACGAGATATATGCCGAATTGAAAGACAATGGCCCATAAATCAATTTGAGTTGATCAAATCGATTGGGTTTGTTGATTGTTAAGCTGGTATTTGTTTATGGGATTTTGCCCTCAACGTTGTAGTTGAAGTTCTAAATATCTTGAATTTCCTTTATTTTGAAATTACTAAGCCCGATTTGGAGATAACTTGTAAGGAATTGTTGATTTTTTTAACCGTTCATCAAAGTACATCAGATCATTAGGGAATTCTTCCTTTTCTGGTTAAGCACTAATTGAATTCGAAGATTTTAGAGAGCTTCAAAAGATGATTTTCTTTTTAAAAAAAAAAAAATGGAACACATTCATATACATAGGATCTCGGTGCAATTTCGTGTTTCTTTTAAGAAATCTGATATATTTTTAGAATATGATGGCTGGCATCTAACTAATGCTGAAACTACGAGAACACAGATAGGGTACTTTGAATTCCGTGACCGAGATTCAATCTCATTACCTCTGGCTTTGAAGACTTGAATGCTATCATCTAGGCCACGATCGGCGGCACAAAAAGATCATGAGAAAAAAGAGCAAAAAACAAAAATTTGAAAGCGCAAATATCGTTTGAATTAAACTCAAAGAATTTTTTGTGCCATTTTTGTTGAATTAAGTAAAACAACGGCTTTTCAGCCATTTTTTTACCGCATAAAGAACACAAAAACTTTTCCTAAATTCTGGTTAAAGCTCCACGAGCACAAGACTTTTTTTCTGATGTGTAGTAGATGATCACGTTTTACGGTGGTTTTGATGTGATTTTCACAATTGAGAAAAAATGGTAAAATCTGCTCGAAAATTTCCTGACAATGCTACATAAACGTACATGGAAAATGCTAGCTTTCAGCTCCATGGTTGTTTTCAACGTTTATAAATTTCAAAATTAAAATATACCTCCTAATAAATATAATGATGCTAAATCCTAAAAAGGAAAAGAATATAATTTTAATAGGTACTAATTCCGGTTTTTATCTTGTAAATTGTAGCGCATCTAGCGAAATTGGTTTCTTAAGCATTACCCAAGCAACCAAAAGTTCGAATATCACTTAAGGAACGAACTAATAAGTTCATATATAGCTGTAAAAAAGTTCTGTGGAACTTTTTTGCTGTTCAAAATGCTTTTTCGAGGTCCATGGAACTTCATTCTTAATCAAGTTCAGCCAATACTCAAAAAAAGCTTTAAAGTACTGTTTTGGTTTCTGTTTCTACTTTTTGGGAACTTTAAAGTTTGTATGAAGAAAAACAATCTACTTGTTACGTAATTTTTTTCAAAATCAAGTAGCTATCAAAGGGTTGCAAGTCTTTTTGTACAGCTCAATAGTTCGTAAAAAATCTCTGTTGTACTATTTTGTAAACTTGAAAGTTTTTAATTAGTTCCAACGGGCTTTCAAAAGCAACTTCGTATTATAGAAACTTTGAAGTAGATTTAAAGGCTAAAATCTACCTTTTTCGAACTTGCATAAATAAACACATTCGTTACTAGGGAAACAACTATATGAAGTACACATTAAGTTCCGGAAGAACTTTTTAACAGCTTGAAAGTGGGAATTAAGTAGAAATAAAGAACCTGAAAGTCGTTTGAAAGAAAATCATCACATCGAGTAAAATCGTTGCCTACTCATGATGTTCATATAGGGCAACAAGTATGGATCTCAACTTTCAAGCGGTGAGCTCGGGTTCGAGGCTTGGTAAGAACATGTTTTTTAAATGTAATGTGAGTTAGTAACAAATATGTTTGATTAATACGAATCAAAATAGCAGACTTGAGAAGGCAATTGAAGGAGCGGAAGAGTAATTTTTTCGATTTTTTATGCTGCTTATAAAGTGGATTTTGAAGCTGGTTAGAAGTTGTTTGACGATTTATGCGAACTTTTTGTCAACTTTAAAGTTCGTTTAACTACTCAAAAATTGAGCTGAAAAGAAGTTGTATTGGCATACTCGATTAAGCTGATCAAACCTGATAAAGGAATGTTATCCGAACTTTTGGTTGCTTGGGTATTGAGGTCCTTGGAGCCAAATGGTATAATAATATGAATAAAATTCTAAAAATCTAAAAAAGTCATCGATGAAGTTTGAAATATGAAAAATTGTTTCGTAGTATTAACTCAAAATCGATCATTTTTGCACTTATACCCCTTTGGCTCTTAGGGGCTCATGTTTGGCTTGAAGTATCTAGAGCGAATTTTTAATTGCAATTGTGGCTTGGATTCATATATCTGTCTTATTCCAAGTCTTATTCCGAATATTTATTAAATCAAATTATGGAGAGTGAGTCCCTTACTATTTAAACATTCAAGAATCCTAACAGCAAACCCCTTATATTAGTCCTATTAGTTAAAAATATTTCCTAAAAAGTTTAAACTCAATCAGATCACTCTAAGATAAGAATGCCAAACATCACACGAGATTCAATTCCTGTTGCTTCCAAGTTTCTTTTATGGCGCTCAGTTCAATCTGGTTAAAGCCCGGCCGGGGTTCCAGAAATGCGACGCTAAAAAAATCCCACAATTTATAGAAAATTTGAACAAATAAGATGACAGCTGTTTATAACGTCGAATAAAGGGGGGAAGGTGTCCCGGACTTTCCCTACAAAAAATAATACATTGCTTACTCCTAATTATTGAACTAGAATTATATTTGAGGAGGTTCCAGCTAATCAAGCAATAGGTTTTAATTGAGAATTTTTTTTTCAAATTTGCAAAATTAACGGTAACTGAAATGACTTTTTCTTAGTTTTGTCGAAATTAGAATGAATAACACTAGTTATTGGTATATAGAGAAAGAATATGTAGGATAAAAAATCATTTCTCATTTTCATTCAGCACGAACATTATGTAGAGTTACAAGACAACTTCAAACTTACATTATTTGGTAGGAACTTCATAAATATGCAATTTATGGACAGCTTCATGTTTACTTAAATTAAATAAAAGACTTTTTCAAAAAACTCCTTAGAATTTTAACCGGGCAAGATTCGGGTAAAAATCAGATATAATTGAAATTTTAAAAAATCTAAGAAAGTGAAAAAAACATTGAAAATCATTAGAAATTATGAGATTTCTAGAGTTTTGCTGGAAATTATATTAATAAAAATGGGCAATCTAAAATGCTTAAGTATAAGTGAAAATGAAGCAACAATGCACTCTCCTTCCGATAATCCATTTAGAGAAGAAAAACAAGAATAAAAAAGCTTCTGTTGTTGCTTAAAGTTTACCATTCGGCAATACTGAGTTTTCCTATTGATTTTTTTATTTCAACTACAGTTTAAGTCGGGATAAATAAGCCATATCGATGCTTAAAATTTCTCGAGAAAAAAAATCAGTTTAAAATTTGAAATTTGAATTGAAACTTTTCCAGTTGAAAGAACCAAAATTCTATACCTTGGATTTTGAGGTACTTATATTTCAAAAGTATCCTCTGCTGAAGTAAAAATCCTGAATTCAGCATATCATTTTCCAATTGACCATCCATTCTCAAATTATTTTTATCTTAAAAACATTCTCGTAGATGAATTGCGAATTTCATGAGTGATTTCTTGAAAATAAATATTTTCTCTTCTCTCCTTCTTGATTTGAAAACAGAGATCAAATTCATCGAGATTTTAATTGAGATTCTTGTGTTGTTCCTTCAGTTTGATGATTTTTCTGATTATTGGAAACTCGAGATAATTTTTTAAGGTACAAAACCTATTTGGAATTCTTATCTGATTTTCTAATAACTTGAAATCTCTATTACCGATTCTGTGTTTTAAACATCTAATCACCATATAAAATTTAGTTTTTCATCTTTTGTCACATATAGAAGAACTTTTTCAGAAAAGTTTCTTTTTCTAATATTTGATCTGAGGAGAATCTTTTCCTTAATAGTCACTCAATTCAAAATTTTAGGCACATTAACCCAAAATTGTTTTTGTTTTTTCTTTGTTTCGATTATAGTCGTTTTACCATCTTTATTTATGGCATTCGCGACTTTGACAACGTTACAGTTGGCGGATCGTTATTGAAAAACTTATCCGGTACAACTGTGTTCGATGTTTTCTCTTGGGCTCGAACTCGCGGACATCGGCTCAGGAGACAACAGACTTGCCAACTGAGCTATATCACAAGCCCAATTGTTTTTGTGTTTTGAATATATGAAATTAAATTGAACATTTTGATGAAGAATTGTTAATTTTTCAATTCTTGTTTTGGCTTTTGAATCTTGATTTTTTTTTAAATTAATGACACTGTACCATCCTTTTGGCATTCGTGTCTGAATTTCATTTGAAATTATGATTTGAATTTGAGACACTGAATTATGGATCTTGATAAAATCTGACTTATGGTTTAAAAATTTCATCTTGAACTTTTTTATCTGTATCTCCATGGAATATAAGAGAAATTCTTTAGTTTATTTTTCAAATTTTGGATTCTCAGTCTGAAATATTTATGGTATTTCTCAAGCGCTTATTATGATACACAATGATGAAACGAAAAAAAAATTTTAATTAAACCTTCGAATTTTATCCCAACAGAGAATTTTAGTTAGAGTTAGAGTTGTGAGATAAATTTTTGTTAAATTATTCATTTAACAGCTCTTAGCACAATTTACATTTTCGATTAATTGATTAACTGTTCCGCTATGTATGCACTTGATGAAATAGAAATAATAGTACTTTGAAGGCAATAAGTTGAGCTCATTTTTAGTTTCTGCGTATGTTCAAAAAAAAATGTATTTTCTGAGATGGCATATGGGAAAAAATCGACTCATTGGAGCCCCCGATAAAAATTGCCCCTTGCAATTTCTGACATCATTCAAGCAAGTCAAGCAAGACTCAAGTATTTGATGTTGAAGACTTTACGCATTTAACAATTTTGTCGAAGACAACACAACGTTTCAACTTTCGCCTTGAGAAATGACAAAAATTCCATTTGGTTAAAATCTTCTTGAAAATTTTCTCCAAATTTCCTTATTTTGCAGGTAAAAAAAAATTACTTAAAGAATACTTTTTAATCATTTTTTTCATAATTTAAAATTCAACTGAATTTTGAATCTTCGTTATGTTCCACAGTTTTTCCAAAAAAGCGCTCAAATTTATTCTTTTTTTTCCTGTTTTTGAATTACATACATCTTGGAAAAATGTGAATTTTGTTGCCTAGTGTAATTTGAATGAAATTTGTACAGTTTCTTTTATTTTGATTAAACAGATGAACTATTGAAATTTATTCTCTTTCAAACGAAAATTTAACCTTTTCATTTATAACTGGCTTTTTTAATACGATATATGTATTCATTCTCATTGTATATTTTGATTTTTCAATCATTCATAGCATTAAATGAGTATTTTTTTATTTTTTTTCTGCTGTCTTCGTCCTTACCATTCTTTTTTACATAATCTCCCGATTTTCTCGAGGGTGAAAAAATCGAGAAAACTCTTTTTTACTTTTCCTCCCTCAAACCAATATTTAGTTATTTATGCTGTCGGACCAAGATCTGGATTCATTCCTTCTGAATAGTTCATGATGAATGGTCATTGTCATATCATCTGGATAGAAGGGCTTCGATTTAAAATTCCCAGCTCATTAAACCTTTGATCAGTCAAAAACGGATGTGAGGTCACTTGTGAATGGCAAATATTTGCGCTTACAGCAAATTATGATTCAGAGTCCTTTTCAGAATTGCTCGATTAGCTACAAGGGCTGACTTTCGAGTGAGGCGCAATGCGTGAACTGTTTTTTTCCCCAATAGGCATACTTTTTTTCAAAATTAAAGCGTTCCATCCATATTTCAACAAGACATTTTTATGACAATATTTGTGAAACCAAGTGAGTTTGCTCAATTGAAAATAATCCAAAAATTTTCCCATAAGTTTTACATCTCTCACTTTGGCGATTTTCATACAAATGCTTAAAATCCATCCGTCTATGCAGTCAGAAGTTCAAGTTCAACCAATGCATTCCATCATGATGCAATCGATGTATCCAAGGAAGGGTTGTGTAGTTTTCTAGCTCTGCAATGGAAAATCAACGTAGATTTCAACGGTTTTGCATCTGTTTTGGCCCCCGACAAATCCGCGCCTTCATCACCTCCAGGCATCTGTCCCAGATGATGCCAACCAAAGAACATCGTAGATACATTGAAGTGCTCTTTTTTCACGTTAAATTCGATCCCCACAACATTACTGCCTCGATGCGAATGTTGCTTTTGGAGTATCCGATGAAACATAAATACATCTAGTCACAACAAACAGAACCCGGGTTGTGAAAATGAATGCAGAATAAAAAAAAAAAGAGAATAACACAAACCTACCGAGGCATGCGGCCAGAAGGATCCCCTCTAATTTTGCGTAGCTGCAGAACAGCAACATGGGTTTGAACGTTGTATTCCCCCGGTGTCTTCCGTTGGTTTCATCTGAAAAAAAAAAGACCAACACCAGGAAGGAGGATGGCGGCCAACATTCCGAACCTTTTTGAACGCGGGTGAACCTCTGTAGAGGGATTTTTTTTTGTCCACCACAACCAAAGGAATGCAACAAGGTGTTTTGGTCTGGCTTTAGGATTTATAAAGTGAGTTCAAAGCATTAACTCAGAACATGGCATCTGTCACCTGGTATGGGAATATCGGCGATCATCTAAGAGGAACCAAGAATAAATAGAAAACCTAAAAACAAATGGTTAAAACACACTAGGTGCATCACTTTGTAATAAGGGATTTCAAAGTTGCGCGTATACAGATTGTCATTATTCCACTGATAAAATCAACTTTGCAATTGTGTTTTACACAAACCACTTTAACTTCAAATATCTTTTCAATGCATTTTAAGTTGTCAGCTTGAGTAAACTTCTAGATACACAACTAACCAAACTAAAAATCGTTTATTACATGGCAATTAAAACTTTATTGAAAATCATAGCAAAAAAAAATTTAATTTTAACACACATGTACCTTATAGAATCAATTGCAAAATAAATGCAACCACTACAGCTCCTACAAGAACAATCAATTCAACTACGGCCACCCTTCCCGTTCCTTTCGCATCCATATCACTCGTTACAGTTGGCAACCCTATCTCTCCGGGCAAAAATGCCAATCCGTAGTTACAAAAATCGGTCGCACACAGTCGGCAGCCTAACATTTCATAACGGGACGTCCATCCCTCGCATATCTTGGTACTCTTGAAGGTGCAGTAGTGACCGGTTCGTGTTTGATCATCTTTCGCTGTTTCGATTACTGCGCACTTGAATTGCGCCGGTGCGTCACCATAGGGTGACACTAGAGGCAGGCTCGGATTAGCAGGTCTTATTTCAAAGTGGGATTTGAGCACCAAAGCCGTAGTACATTCCAGCGTTTCGTGGGCACAATTTTCTTTGCTCTGGCTTGGATCACAAACGATACATTGCAAGGAGTGAACTAAAAGCGGAAGATGATATGAGTTAAGATGTTTCTGGAAGAACATCACTATCACCTACCTTCAACTACTACATTTGACAGCACAAATATCACAAGAGAAAGAAACTTAAAAAACAGCTCCATACTGCTTGGTTGAAAGCTGAAATAGGAATGAATATTGCTCAAATAAACTCAAGTGCAAATGATAGAATCTTCATTGAACAGTCTTTCATACTAAAGATTATGTGACAGTGGGAAATAGTTAAAAATAAATGATTTTTTTTATCACAATCCATACACACACATATTTTCAACCGTTAAAGATTGCTCATAGCGGGAAATGGACCAAAGACTTACATTCTAAGAGTAGGTAAAAAAGTAAAACTCTTAAAAATTGTAAACCGAGTTTCATTATGTCTAAGAATGATCATGATACAACCTTGCTCATTTTGGGTGACATTTAATTTATCACTTTTTTTACAGTTCATGGTAAAACTCTTTGGATCGTGAGCTCCAATGTTAATAGTTGTCGTGAAAATGAGAAGTTTTTCCTCAGAAAAACGTGAAAATGCGATTAAGCAGTATGGAGAGGAAAGCAGCTTCGTGGACAAAAATCAGAGCGAAAACCGGGTCCGGTGGACAAAACTTTGGACCGGAAAGTCGGGCGTACTTACGCCAGTCAAAAGATTGTCTCAGTTAGAGATGTGGCCTCAAAAGTGGGGATTTCCTTTCAGCATCGTCCATCGTGCTAAGGTTAGATTGCTTTCAAAGACAGAAGAAGCTGAAGAAGAGTCAATAACAAGCTGCCTCCGTCAAACCAAAAGCCCGAAATTTAAATAAGGCCCTCAGGATCAGAGGGGTGCAAGTCCAAATTCATCAATTTCGAATTAAGTGTACCTAACGATTCTTTATGTTTCAATGTCGATTGATTTTTCGATTGAATTAAAACTGCTTGAATTCGAAAAATATATAAAAATCAAGCCCCTTCACAACTTTGAAGCGCGTTTTCGCGTTTTTGACGACTGACACAATGAATACATTTCGACAGTGACAGAATCATCGCCTGCTGCCTATGATCCGCAAGCATGATCACCTAATACTGTTTTGCCAGATTTGGAATCAGTTCACTTCTCAAAGGCTGGATTAGTAAACGATGGCTTGGTATGAATCAAACAAAGTCCAGATACGAAAGAGGTGATCCACCAAATTATCCTCATGATCGATTAAAACTTTTTCGGCCCTCAACAAATCGACTTTTGAAAAAAATATGAACAGATTCTCTCGACATCATCGCAAATCAGTTTGTGCTGAAGCTAATGAGCAGAAGGGTAGCTATGGATATATGAAAAAAAATGTCATGATCGCATTTTGAAAATCAACCATAAAAAGTTTGTAGATTGAGCCAAAAGAATGACACATGCAAAATTTCAGTTCAATCAAACCTCAACACACTCAAAGCTTATTTTTTTTTTATACTCTCGAAAATCAGTTCAGATTCAATTTTCATGCCAAATGACAACAATGACAAAAATGACAAAAATGACAAAAATGACAAAAATGACAAAAATGACAAAAATGACAAAAATGACAAAAATGACAAAAATGACAAAAATGACAAAAATGACAAAAATGACAAAAATGACAAAAATGACAAAAATGACAAAAATGACAAAAATGACAAAAATGACAAAAATGACAAAAATGACAAAAATGACAAAAATGACAAAAATGACAAAAATGTCAAAAATGTCAAAAATGACAAAAATGACAAAAATGACAAAAATAACAAAAATGACAAAAATGACAAAAATGACAAAAATGACAAAAATGACAAAAATGACAAAAATGACAAAAATGACAAAAATGACAAAAATGACAAAAATGACAAAAATGACAAAAATGACAAAAATGACAAAAATGACAAAAATGTCAAAAATGTCAAAAATGACAAAAATGACAAAAATGACAAAAATAACAAAAATGACAAAAATGACAAAAATGACAAAAATGACAAAAATGACAAAAATGACAAAAATGACAAAAATGACAAAAATGACAAAAATGACAAAAATGACAAAAATGACAAAAATGACAAAAATGACAAAAATGACAAAAATGACAAAAATGACAAAAATGACAAAAATGACAAAAATGACAAAAATGACAAAAATGACAAAAATGACAAAAATGACAAAAATGACAAAAATGACAAAAATGACAAAAATGACAAAAATGACAAAAATGACAAAAATGACAAAAATGACAAAAATGACAAAAATGACAAAAATGACAAAAATGACAAAAAAGACAAAAATGACAAAAATGACAAAAATGACAAAAATGACAAAAATGACAAAAGTGACAAAAATGACAAAAGTGACAAAAATGACAAAAATGACAAAATTTTAAAAATGAGAAAAATTACAAAAATGACAAAAATGACAAAAATGACAAAAATGACAAAAATGACAAAAATGACAAAAATGACAAAAATGACAAAAATGACAAAAATGACAAAAATGACAAAAATGACAAAAATGACAAAAATGACAAAAATGACAAAAATGACAAAAATGACAAAAATGACAAAAATGACAAAAATGACAAAAATGACAAAAATGACAAAAATGACAAAAATGACAAAAATGACAAAAATGACAAAAATGACAAAAATGACAAAAATGACAAAAATGACAAAAATGACAAAAATGACAAAAATGACAAAAATGACAAAAATGACAAAAATGACAAAAATGACAAAAATGACAAAAATGACAAAAATGACAAAAATGACAAAAATGACAAAAATGACAAAAATGACAAAAATGACAAAAATGACAAAAATGACAAAAATGACAAAAATGACAAAAATGACAAAAATGACAAAAATGACAAAAATGACAAAAATGACAAAAATGACAAAAATGACAAAAATGACAAAAATGACAAAAATGACAAAAATGACAAAAATGACAAAAATGACAAAAATGACAAAAATGACAAAAATGACAAAAATGACAAAAATGACAAAAATGACAAAAATGACAAAAATGACAAAAATGACAAAAATGACAAAAATGACAAAAATGACAAAAATGACAAAAATGACAAAAATGACAAAAATGACAAAAATGACAAAAATGACAAAAATGACAAAAATGACAAAAATGACAAAAATGACAAAAATGACAAAAATGACAAAAATGACAAAAATGACAAAAATGACAAAAATGACAAAAATGACAAAAATGACAAAAATGACAAAAATGACAAAAATGACAAAAATGACAAAAATGACAAAAATGACAAAAATGACAAAAATGACAAAAATGACAAAAATGACAAAAATGACAAAAATTACAAAAATGACAAAAATGACAAAAATGACAAAAATGACAAAAATGACAAAAATGACAAAAATGACAAAAATGACAAAAATGACAAAAATGACAAAAATGACAAGAATGACAAAAATGACAAAAATGACAAAAATGACAAAAATGACAAAAATGACAAAAATGACAAGAATGACAAAAATGACAAAAATGACAAAAATGACAAAAATGACAAAAATGACAAAAATGACAAAAATGACAAAGATGACAAAAATGACAAAAATGACAAAAATGACAAAAATGACAAAAATGACAAAAATGACAAAGATGACAAAAATGACAAAAATGACAAAAATGACAAAAATGACAAAAATGACAAAAATGACAAAAATGACAAAAATGACAAAAATGACAAAAATGACAAAAATGACAAAAATGACAAAAATGACAAAAATGACAAAAATGACAAAAATGACAAAAATGACAAAAATGACAAAAATGACAAAAATGACAAAAATGACAAAAATGACAAAAATGACAAAAATGACAAAAATGACAAAAATGACAAAAATGACAAAAATGACAAAAATGACAAAAATGACAAAAATGACAAAAATGACAAAAATGACAAAAATGACAAAAATGACAAAAATGACAAAAATGACAAAAATGACAAAAATGACAAAAATGACAAAAATGACAAAAATGACAAAAATGACAAAAATGACAAAAATGACAAAAATGACAAAAATGACAAAAATGACAAAAATGACAAAAATGACAAAAATGACAAAAATGACAAAAATGACAAAAATGACAAAAATGACAAAAATGACAAAAATGACAAAAATGACAAAAATGACAAAAATGACAAAAATGACAAAAATGACAAAAATGACAAAAATGACAAAAATGACAAAAATGACAAAAATGACAAAAATGACAAAAATGACAAAAATGACAAAAATGACAAAAATGACAAAAATGACAAAAATGACAAAAGTGACAAAAATGACAAAAATGACAAAAATGACAAAAATGACAAAAATGACAAAAATGACAAAAATGACAAAAATGACAAAAATGACAAAAATGACAAAAATGACAAAAATGACAAAAATGACAAAAATGACAAAAATGACAAAAATGACAAAAATGACAAAAATGACAAAAATGACAAAAATGACAAAAATGACAAAAATGACAAAAATGACAAAAATGACAAAAATGACAAAAATGACAAAAATGACAAAAATGACAAAAATGACAAAAATGACAAAAATGACAAAAATGACAAAAATGACAAAAATGACAAAAATGACAAAAATGACAAAAATGACAAAAATGACAAAAATGACAAAAATGACAAAAATGACAAAAATGACAAAAATGACAAAAATGACAAAAATGACAAAAATGACAAAAATGACAAAAATGACAAAAATGACAAAAATGACAAAAATGACAAAAATGACAAAAATGACAAAAATGACAAAAATGACAAAAATGACAAAAATGACAAAAATGACAAAAATGACAAAAATGATAAAAATGACAAAAATGACAAAAATGACAAAAATGACAAAAATGACAAAAATGACAAAAATGACAAAAATGACAAAAATGACAAAAATGACAAAAATGACAAAAATGACAAAAATGACAAAAATGACAAAAATGACAAAAATGACAAAAATGACAAAAATGACAAAAATGACAAAAATGACAAAAATGACAAAAATGACAAAAATGACAAAAATGACAAAAGTGACAAAAATGACAAAAATGACAAAAATGACAAAAATGACAAAAATGACAAAAATGACAAAAATGACAAAAATGACAAAAATGACATAAATGACATAAATGACAAAAATGACAAAAATTACAAAAATGACAAAAATGACAAAAATGACAAAAATGACAAAAATTACAAAAATTACAAAAATGACAAAAATGACAAAAATGACAAAAATGACAAAAATGACAAAAATGACAAAAATGACAAAAATGACAAAAATGACAAAAATGACAAAAATGACAAAAATGACAAAAATGACAAAAATGACAAAAATGACAAAAATGACAAAAATGACAAAAATGACAAAAATGACAAAAATGACAAAAATGACAAAAATGACAAAAATGACAAAAATGACAAAAATGACAAAAATGACAAAAATGACAAAAATGACAAAAATGACAAAAATGACAAAAATGACAAAAATGACAAAAATGACAAATTGACAAAAATGACAAAAATGAAAAAAATGACAAAAATGACAAAAATGACAAAAATGACAAAAATGACAAAAATGACAAAAATGACAAAAATGACAAAAATGACAAAAATGACAAAAATGACAAAAATGACAAAAATGACAAAAATGACAAAAATGACAAAAATGACAAAAATGACAAAAATGACAAAAATGACAAAAATGACAAAAATGACAAAAATGACAAAAATGACAAAAATGACAAAAATGACAAAAATGACAAAAATGACAAAAATGACAAAAATGACAAAAATGACAAAAATGACAAAAATGACAAAAATGACAAAAATGACAAAAATGACAAAAATGACAAAAATGACAAAAATGACAAAAATGACAAAAATGACAAAAATGACAAAAATGACAAAAATGAAAAAAATGACAAAAATGACAAAAATGACAAAAATGACAAAAATGACAAAAATGACAAAAATGACAAAAATGACAAAAATGACAAAAATGACAAAAATGACAAAAATGACAAAAATGACAAAAATGACAAAAATGACAAAAATGACAAAAATGACAAAAATGACAAAAATGACAAAAATGACAAAAATGACAAAAATGACAAAAATGACAAAAATGACAAAAATGACAAAAATGACAAAAATGACAAAAATGACAAAAATGACAAAAATGACAAAAATGACAAAAATGACAAAAATGACAAAAATGACAAAAATGACAAAAATGACAAAAATGACAAAAATGACAAAAATGACAAAAATGACAAAAATGACAAAAATGACAAAAATGACAAAAATGACAAAAATGACAAAAATGACAAAAATGACAAAAATGACAAAAATGACAAAAATGACAAAAATGACAAAAATGACAAAAATGACAAAAATGACAAAAATGACAAAAATGACAAAAATGACAAAAATGACAAAAATGACAAAAATGACAAAAATGACAAAAATGACAAAAATGACAAAAATGAAAAAAATGACAAAAATGACAAAAATGACAAAAATGACAAAAATGACAAAAATGACAAAAATGACAAAAATGACAAAAATTACAAAAATGACAAAAATGACAAAAATGACAAAAATGACAAAAATGACAAAAATGACAAAAATGACAAAAATGACAAAAATGACAAAAATGACAAAAATGACAAAAATGACAAAAATGACAAAAATGACAAAAATGACAAAAATGACAAAAATGACAAAAATGACAAAAATGACAAAAATGACAAAAATGACAAAAATGACAAAAATGACAAAAATGACAAAAATGACAAAAATGACAAAAATGACAAAAATGACAAAAATGACAAAAATGACAAAAATGACAAAAATGACAAAAATGACAAAAATGACAAAAATGACAAAAATGACAAAAATGACAAAAATGACAAAAATGACAAAAATGACAAAAATGAAATAAATGATAAAAATGATAAAAATGATAAAATTGACAAAAATACAGGTACAGGTTAGATTATAGGTGATTTCTTGAATGATCTATAAGGAACTGATAGGAATTAAAGAGGAATGCTCAATTTTGTTATGAATATTGAAAACACGAATCACAAGAATGCTTATTTACTTATCACTGCGCATTAAAATTCAGCTTAACAGTTGCTTCTTCGAGTCATTTTCTAGCTTTTCATAGATCAATTCAATTAAATTATTGACAATTGAAGAAAAATGATTTGAAACAATAAATAAAATTTCAACATTTTTAATTTTTGAGCACGAGTTTTGATGTCTTAATTATAAAACTCCAAATATTCCGTCGCCGTGTTTTGAAATATTGACTCAGTATGATTTGGACCTCGATAGGAAAAAATGTTGAAACAACATTCTTCTTATAAAAAATTTAAGGATATAGGCTTCCGAGAAGATTATTTTTTCAGATCATAAAAACTAAAGATTGAGAGACAAAGACTAATTTTAAAAAATATTACATAAATTTAAAAAAGTTTTACATAAAACAATCGGGATAACAAAAAATTCTTTGAAATTCGATAATCAATTTAAACAAAATATGGAAATGAAAAAGTTTAGTTTTTTTCTAGAATTTAAAAGGAAATTTTTCATATCTCAACATTTTAAAATCATTTTTGCAGAATCAAATTCAATGCTCAAGGAAACAACATTATGGAGCCTATGTTTTTTTTTAATTTGGTAATTTTTAATGATGATCCAAAAAAGTAGAGTCCTACAGCTTTAAAAAAATTTGAAAACTGTCATCACTAGTATTACTAACATTTCTGAAGAAAGTTTGAAAAGAATGTTTTATTTCATTCAACTTATTTAATTAAAAGATTTCTGCTATTCCTAACTTTCTAAAAAAAAAACTGTAAAATTCCCGCATTTAGCAAAATTGGATATAGGAAACAAATAGAAATATTCTTTAACTTATTTCACAGAAGTTGAAAGTGCTTGCGCACTGGGGGATATTTGATAATTAGTTTAAACCCATATTTTTAATTTTGAACGTTTTTTTTTGAAGAAATACGATAATTTTTAAATGGTTTTATCCTTTTTTAAAAGTTAATTCAAAAATAATAGCTTATAAATAAACCTTTCGAATATTTGGATTTAGGCACTCAATTTAGTATAATTAGTTCTCAAATTCACTGCACTTTGGAATAATGTGATTTTGTGGCCTTGTGCAATTAATCAAAACCATTTTGACAGTGTTGGATATTTAGAAGAACAAGAAAAATAAATTAAATTGATTCTAAAATTGGTTTTTCGATGAATATTTCATGTAAGCAGGTAAGGTAAGGTACTAAGGTTGCCAAAATCACAGAAAATATATAGTTTCACAGAATTCAGAGCCAATTTTTATCACAGAACCTCTGTCACATAACACAGAATTTTTTAAATATTCACAGATTTCACAGAATTTTAAAATTTTGGACGATTTTTCAATTAACAATTTTTTAATGTCGATATAAATTTTTGGTAATTATCTTCAAATTGGAAAAATATGATAAAATAGGTAATAATTAATTTTTCTTTAGTGAAATGTTAAAAACGCAGTTTGACACGACTTTTGAAAGAAATAATGGAAAAAGCATCACAAAAATCGTCACTGAATTTTTGACAGTTGAATTTTAAAATCACAGAAAGTCAGAATTTTTTTTGTCACAACACATATTTTTTTCGGCAACCTTGCTTTTAACTTGTTGATGTGTTAAATTTGTATTCGATGCATGAATTTAGAAGTTGAAATGGTTGATTTCAACTTCTGAACTTATTTAGTTTCACATCTCAATAATAAGCTATTCTCATGGTAGGGTTTTTGTGTGCCAAGATTTAAGTTTCAACTCAAATAGTTTAATGAATTGCAATTCTTAAATTAAAATAAAAAATCAAGTTTCAATTTTTAAAAAATGTTGTAAAATGAAATGTCTTTGGCCTAGACTGGTTTAGGACAAAATTCCGCCGGAGGCGAACAAATTTTCTGAAATGTTTATTAACGCTTATTTTTTATCACATTTGGGGATAAAAAAAATTGCGCTTACTAAAGAAAATTCATTTCTTGATCTGAAAAGGGGAGGGTAAACCCCTAAACACCTAAACCCTTCCCCCCCTCTCCCAACCCGTTCTTTTGGCCAAGAATCGACTATCTGGGACGACAAAGTCCCAGAATGTCGAGTGTTTGCTAATTATTTTTTTTTTGAGATAACACCAGATCTCGACGTTAATTTGGTGACGTTTTTTTTTTAATTTTCATTGGATTTTTGACGAACAAAAGGTTTATCTTTTGATCTTTTGTTTGAAAAATAGCTTGAAATTATACCAAACTCATAAATAAACAACATTTCAAAGAAAACTTGAACTACGAAACACTTTTGACGAAATATTTATTTCATATCTTGTTATTTTCCCCCTAGGTGTTTCACTGCCTATAGTTAGATACCAATTAAGAAAACAGAACCGATAGCCACTTGAATGCTGACATTTGTCATCAACAATTTGATTGAAGTGTTTGTTTTTTGCTGACTACCTTGAAGTGGATAATTTCTTTCGGAATTAATACGAATTCATGATGCTCATACTAATGTCACAACAAAATTCTGATTCAATCCTTGTGTTTTGCAATTCTGTACTTAAATACAATGTTTGGTTATTTTAAGATCTAATTTTCCTACCGTCACAAGAGTGCATAATGTAGAATTTTGGAAAAAAATTTTTTTCAATACAGTAATAGAAATAGATTCTTTTTGACACTGTTTTTGTTTTGAAGTAAAAAGTTAAAACCATTACTTCCAGTAATCACTTGGCAAGCTTTGTTGGTTAAATAAACGACTTATCTGGAATAAAGTCATTTTTGGCAACTTGTTGCATTAATGACTTTTCATAAGAAAGTTTCTGCTCTCCAAAAAAAAAAATTAAATCAAGAATCCCTTCACAACTATTAAAACTCCCATCCATAGAGCACCAAACATCGGAACGAATCCACTGGCTCCACCTTGAAGGCCCTTGCCTTCATCAACCGGAAGTACCGGAGCTCCGGGTTTTCCAAAGTTGCACAGATCCGTGTCACACTGTCGACAGCCGAGGATCTTTATCGCGGGAACCCAGCCCTCGCAGAAGTTGGTGCTCTTAAAGGTACAGGTATGTGCTAGTGCGTGCTTCTTTCTATCTTCCTCGAGAGCCTCCACAACGACACATTTGAATTCAGGCTTTCCGGTAGTATAAGGTGATAGTTCCGGTAGAGACGGATTAGCTTCTTTCATATCCGAATGGGATCGTTCTACGAGTGCCGTGGTACATTCTTCTATCTCGTGGTGGCAGTTGTCTTGCGATGGATCACATGTTATACATTGAAGAAGATGTACTGCAATCAAATTATATATATAATTTTGTATTCCCTTCACATCCGTTAAAATTACCTTGACCGAACTGCAGGAAGATTAGCGCAGTAATTGAACAGAGTATTTTTGAATAATCCATAATGATATCAGTTTTAATTAAATGATTAGCTTCTTTCTTTGGAGACGCGTCTTTTTAGAACTCAAGGACAGAAATGAAACTTTCAGAATACGAGTCAACCATTCGTACCTGATGATTTTAACAAATTGTTCATTCCTTCTTATACATACAGGTTTGGACGATTCTATCAGACATGAATCAACCACTTCAGACCACTACTTTGTTTGGTCCAGTAGCCGCGCTAACTCAGTCAGTCAGTCGGTAAACAATGATAAGAACTTGTTCGTGTTACACTGTTCAACAAATCATACTAACGTACATACCCTAGTTAGTTACAGCCAAAGATCTATGCTTATTGCCTATACCTCTTAGCCCAAAATGTGAACAACTGTGCACGATTCTAGTTTGCTGACTCCGCCTCTGCGTCAGCAGACTCCTCCTTAGCTCTCACGTCTATCACTGCAACCTTAACAGCCGGTCTCTCGTACATACCTTTCGCCGTCTTTATTGTTACGGTACGCACCTGCCTGTCTCGGTTTACTGTTCCGATAATTCGTCCCTTGGGCCAGCAATTCCTTGGCAGCTCGGAGTCTACGATTACCACGATGTCACCTTCTTTGATCGGTGCGAAGGTCTGATGCCACTCGGAACGCCTGGTGATCTGCGGCAGGTATTCTTGCAGCCATTTTTTCCAGAAATGGTTCGCGATCTGCTGTGATAGATGCCAACCTCAACTCAAAGCGATGGAGTTGACTGAAAGTTCGGTTCATGGTTTGAAACTGTCGGGACTGCCCAACAATCTATGGTTCGGTGTGAGTTCTGGTACGGCATTGTCTTCGATGGGTATATGGGTAAGCAGCCGTGCGTTGATGATGCCTTCGATCTCAACCAGGGCACTCATCAGTGCCTCCTCCTTCGGGCGATGAGGTAGCTGCAGTTCCACTAAGGTGTGCTTGACGGACTGCACGGTTGCTTCAATAGTGGGAGGTCAATTCGCGTTAGTACGCTCCAAGGCAATACTCGTTTCTGAATTTTCTGTCAGCAATACCTCTTTCTAACTCAACTCGATGCGCAACCCCTCCTCTGACGAGTTAGGACTCGACATCTCATCGTGTGAATGAGGTTCCCATGTAGCGCAACTACTAACTTTGTGGATCTAGTCCAGGAAGTCCAGAAACACAAAGCGAGTTGTCGACGACACTTTCTCTGTTCGAACACGCGGGTCAGGGGGGTAAGCCTCCTATGCCACGTGTAGGACTCAGACTCCTCCGACCTCAAAAGTAGTGTTGACTTAAGTCATCACTCAGCGCAACTACTCGATCTTCAAGTCGGGTGCTTGACTCACCCGAAGCGCAGATCGAGCTATAGGCCCTCATCAGGTCGCACTCGCGGTTCGGGTCATCAGTTCCCGAAACGCGTGTCAAACACTGACACCTCCGGCTTAAACTGTGCCTCTCTGACACTGACGTGTAAAACACGTCCCTAAATGATCGGCCCACCATTAGCCACCACTTTGCGCATTTACTCGTTTTGCGAGTCGGGTCTATACCCACCGAAACGCAAAACGAAATGGCGATCGCTCTCCCTCCGGTCACGTCCGCATTTCGCATTCCCGAACGCGTGTTGGACCCTCACCCTCACACCCGAGTACTGGTACCTAAGTACCCGGGTGCACCACTTCTTCGGCGCGGGTTTGGCAGACCCGTCGACGGCCTCTAGTAAGTTTAGTGGTAGTTCTCTTGACCGTACATCTGCAATACGCCGGACTTGCAGACACGTTTCCGCCCTGGACCACGAGGAGGTGGAACTACCGGCCCAGAGCACTTCAGTTCTGCCGTGCATGCGCAACAATCCTGTTTCGTCGATAAACGGGTTTAGTTTGCACAGCTGATTTCGCTTGGGAATCGTTGCGGACGTCGCGTCGGAGAATGTGTAGCTTGGTTCGGAAGACATCTTGATGTGCGGGGTGGAGAAGGCAGTCTTCAGCTAGGCGGATCTCATCGCTTGAGAGGATTTCAATGGATTTCGACGTCAAACCTTGATCGGTAGCCCCTGCATGACAAACGCTGCTAATCTGGCTCCAATTACTGCCGCCTGAAGTTCAAGCCTCGGAATTGAGAGATACTAGAGTGGTGCCACACGATTCTTCGCGGTGACGAGACAGCATTCGAAGTTGTCGCCTTCAACGAACCAGAGATAGACAGCTGCCGCCTTGCCATTTTCACTTGTGTCGACAAAGGTGTGCAACTGTATCTCGGTGTGATGACCAGTCGATGAAGACATCCTGTAGCACTGACGTTCTCAAGGCGTTTACTGGCGTTCTCAATACCCAAAAAAAGCTGCAGCCATTTTCACCACTCGCACTCCACCAGCACTTATTGCCAATGTTTTCGTCTCAGCCTACTCGAGTCCTCAAGATCTTCTGTAGAAGTACCTTGAGAAACATGAGGAAAATCGCGATGAGACCCAGAGGATCGTAGATGGTCATCAGGGTGCGGAGTTCCTCACGTTTTGTAGGGCAACGTTTGCCTTCCAGCAGCTCACCTCCTAGCCGATCCCAGTTGATTTTGTAAGTGAAAAAGTCGGTTACCTTCTCGGTCGCTAAACTGGATGAAAGGTCGAGGCTCTTTTTTGCACAGGAATCTCCACGAAGCGCCGATAGTATGCCAACGGAGTTGGACATCCAATTACGGATTTCAAACCCGCCTCGATTGTTGTTGTCCCAAACAGTCTTCGCCAACTCAATCGCCTCCTTTTCGGTCTCTGTGCTACACAACATGTCGTCGACATGCGTACACTGAATTATGGCTGCAGAAACCGCCGGGAATTGCTCGCTGAAACGTTCCGCGTACATGTTCTTAACGTGCTGTGCACTTGCTGGAGAACAGCACGCCCCGAACGTCATCACCTGCATAATATAATCCCTGGATTCACCAAGGTCTCTTTCATCTAGCCACAGAAATCGCTGGCTCTGCTGGTCTTCGTCTGAAACATCTCGCTATTGTCACCACAAATAACAAATCGATATTCTCGAAATTTGGAGAGCACGGAGCACGGAGTGTTCAGATCCGGTCCCGTGAGTAGTAAAGAGTTCAGCGAAACTCCATTAGTTGTTGTCGCAGCGTCCCAGACGAGTCAAATTATTCCTGGTTTATTGAGGTTGGTGACGGGAAAAAACTGGTAAGTACCAGACACGCTCGTGATTTTCCTTCAGTTCTTCCTTTGCCAGCCTCCGAACATAGTCCTTAGCGACGTAATCCCCTTAGCTCCAGGTCTTTCGCCAAACGTTGCTCGAAATTTATGAACCGCTTCAGTGCCTCCGGTTTGTTGTCTGGCAGAAGCGTGATGTTGCGTCTCCAGAGTAGGACGTTTGTATATCTCGCCATTGAATTTGGTTAGCTCACGTAATAGTTTGAGGGCCTTCTCATCGTTGGCGGAGCGCATCGTCTTGGTGAGTGAACTTTTTCCTAAACTCTCAAGAGAGAAGAAGTCCTTCATCGCGCGATCCAGCTTCCCATAAGCGTCATCTTCCGTCTGGTTGTCACAGGCGTAAACGTGGTACGTTTACTATGCGACTCACCCGTTGGCACTCCTCCCAGGTTGGTCTTAACTGTGATCGGCTGACCGGATTCACATCCGACTCTTCCAGACCAGCGAGCGTCGCGTTCGCGTGTTGCACTCCGATTAGCAGACGAGGTGGGACATTGGTGTACGAATCAACGGGAATTCCTCGTAGGTAGAGGCTATCTTTCTGAAGCAGCGTCACGTCGAGCGTTTTAGATAGCAGTTACCGCTCCTTCACTGTCCTTACATCCTCCAGGTGATACTGCTTTCCTTTAACCCGGACACTTCTAAACAGACGATTTGATTGTTGTCTTCTGTTCGATGTGTGCTTCCAGTCCACTTGAAACCCAAAAGACGAATTTCTCCTTTTAAGTTTAGCTCAGCGGCTAGGTTTTGGCCCATAAGCGTCAGCGAGGATCCGTCATCTAAGAAGGTGTAGCGTTGGATCACAACCCTGTTCCCACGACTGGAACATAGCGAAACAGGACAGCGCTGGACCCAGACAGGTGAGTGTGGTATGATTGCTCTTCCGATTGCGCATTGTCTCCAGTCTGGATGCGCAAGGACTCCGCGTTCGGCTACATGGGCGCGCACTCTGAATTCAGCTGCTTGTACTGCAATGGGAAATGTTCACATGTGCATCCGTTGACTCAACAGTTCCTGGGCAAACATCCTCCTCTGTGGCGCTTCACGCATTTCCGGCACGTCTTGGCTTCGCGTGTGATTGTACACCGTCCATCGTATGACAACTCCCGAAATCCTTGGCAGTTCGCGAGAGATGCACAAGATCCCCTGCAGACAATACACGCTGTGGGGTAGGCTCTGATGATGTACTCCATCCTAGCAATTGAGCGCGGTATCCTCCGTAGTGCTCAACGTGAGCATTCACGTATTCCTAAGCTCTCCTGCGTGGCTCTTGGTTGTGTGTCGATACTTTGGTTTGACGCGACTTCAAAACCAGACAAGCGCCTAATCAGTTCTGCCCCTTGGTATCAGCGTCCACTTCTTCTTCATCGGCGTCTTCTCCGTCCTTCAGGTCCACCAACGCCTCAGGAATGCTAAAGTGTTTCTCCATCAGCTTCCATCAGCTCTTGTTTTCTTTGATCAGCTTCTGTTATGCCTCGAATTTCTGCAATTGCAGCTCCTGATGCGCTTTCGCTGACTTTTTCGATCCCGCTGACTTCACAGATGCTGCTTTTAGTGGTTTCGTGGTTCCCTCGAGTTTTTTCGGCGGTGTTTCTTCAATCTCTGTCATCGCTGACAAAGTCGTGTTCTTCTTTCCGTTGCTGGTTCGCTCCGGTTTAAACTTTTCGATCTTTTTCGCTGCAGCGATGTTCCTGGTAATCTTTTTAGCGCCCGTCTACTTATTTTCCTTCGCCTGGCACTTCTGAACTCACTTCTCACCCACATTCGAGCTCATCTCTGAATAATACAACAGTCATTTCAGCTCGAGTGTGTTCAATCGCACATTCGGTTTTGAAAGCCAGTTCAGTGACATACCAAGTGCACCATCTGAATCGGTTAGCCAAAAAACTTTTTTTTGTCAAAGTCCTTCTGCCACCGTAGATTAGCAAAAAAAACCGCACGCTTTTAAATGCCTGCCGTTCGGCCGGCATATTTTTTTCATCCTTTGTCTTTAATGAGAAGAGGATGAAAATGGGAGGGCAATAGGGTGGGAATGGGAAACTAGAAACTGCATTCTATACACACGCACAGCTCATCTTGGCTGGTGATTTTTTACCATCGGTTGGAAACCAAGAGCCGGTTGACATACAAACACAGCGCGCGTTATATCATTCGACAAAATCCTTGCTGGCTGATTGCTTGCGTCTTACTTTGTCTTGTGATAGGATATGGGATGTTTTATTTCGTTTCTTTCAGACATATGCAATAATCCCACCACCGAAGAAGTTCATATTTGGAGTAGAGTCTGATTTATGGGTGTGGGAAGGCAAATTACATCAGGTGGAGAAGAACTGTCAGTGAAATACTTCCTGATATCGCAGGCTAGCGAACCCCTTCGCCACAGACGAACTCTGGGGCCTGGAGGACTGTTGACGCCGGCGAAAACAGCACGACTGAGTCGAAGGGCTCAGGGATCTACGTAGTTCCTAGTTCGTTGCGTCCCGGTACTGGAGGCCCAGAAGATTCATGAAGTCCTGAAGATTTAGCGGGGACTATTAAAAACAACTTTTAAGGGATTGCGCAAAGTTGTTTTTACACTTATTTTGATCAAGTTCTCTCGCGAAGTAAAGTTTGAATTTGCAAAACTTTTCCAGCCAGCGAACGGTGTTATGTATGACAGTTTTGAGATGTATGACAGTTTTGCATGCATAGTATAACCACATTCCAATCGTATTTGACATGAATTCTACTATTTTTGCACCACAGCATGAATAAATATTCGTGAAACCCTTGTTGCTACACTTAAAACATCTCAAATCAACCTTTCTAGAGAGTTTATGTAGGAAAGTATGAAAATGCCAGGAACCAGTAGCGTCCTTCCAGCTATCATTACACCAATAAGCCTCGATCCAGTTCCAACTTCGCAGCCGCTCAATTCCAAACATTACCGATTGTGGTAGCTGTCCATCGTCATCGTTTGCCGTTTGTTTTACTCCCTCGATCGACCGGCCGGCAAGCAAAATGTCGTGCCAATCGATCGGGATCGAGCAAGCGAGCGAGTGCGGTAAGCACAAAAACATCATTTGCTAGGAAGAACCCCGGGAACGCATTCGCAGTCACTCAGTACCATGACAAAAACAACAACAACAGCAACATAGGATGCTCGAGAAAAAAGAAATGGCAACTTAACAGAGGAATCGAATTGCAATAAATAGCATAAATGCGTGTTTATCGTAACAATGCGATCGGTAAATCTCCAAGAGCCCTTACCCTTTTTTGTGGACTGTTTCTGTCGTTCTGACGTCGTTGTCGAGTTGTTGCCGTTTGCGTATTTTTTTTTTCTTCATTATTCTGATGCAACTTGTTGCAGTAGGACCTTAAGCAGCATTAAACATATGCAGCCCGGCATGATCCCGGTTGGAGTGTGTGTACCCACTTTGAAATCGATGTGTTTCACAAATCTCGTAAGGCTTGCGCGGCTGCCGCGAGTTGCACTGATTTCTGGAATTGCATTTATGCTCCTCCTTCTCTTTTCGTTCGGGATCATACTCTATGCAAAAAATGTAACAGAGTGGTAAGTTGGATTTCAAACTTTTATTTACGATGCATCAAATTCGCACTAGTGCGTTTTTCGGCTTTAAGTACGAATGATCGAATCATCTTTCTTAATATATTTTATCATTTATTTTCTTTGTGATACTCACACTCGAAGGAATTATCAATTAATGCACGTGACGTATCCGCAGAACTTCAACCGCCAAAGTAGACTTATCATTGGCTCGCAATATCGAATACATCCTACTTGGAAGTGTAAGTTTCTGGTAGGGTACTTCTGTCCATAATGCAAAACGTTTGTAAAATATCGTATATTTTTATGGTTTTTACAAAAAAAAAGTAATTTTATTGACTGAATATGAGTAGAAGCTAGAAATAGGAAGCATATTTTGCAATGTATTCGGGTGTTCCGCTTATGTATTACTCGGTACATACTCGGTCATTTTCCTTAGCAGGTGCATATTCCCCTGAAATATCCTACATCCGGCACAATGATCATCCTATTTTCAATCGTTCTTATTCGAGAACTTTTTTGACTTCCTTTTTTTCCTTTTCTACTAAGGTAGTTGATAGTAGATAGAGTCATCTGCTCAACTGTTTAGTTACGAACACTTGTACTCTAAGTGTTTTTTTTAAATTCTGGGCAATGCCAGCTTTCACAGAACAGTTTAAATGGCAAGACTTCGAGTCCTCCTACTTTCTGGACGTTTCCACCCAAATCGACTTTTTCTAAATTCCCAAATATTTATTGCAAGATAAAAGCTGACGACCTTTTGAGTTTCAAAGTGATCACATCTTTTCCATCCATCTGACTTGGATCCTTGGGAGCTACCGATTTACTTATTTCTCACAATTTACTTATTTCTATGAAAAAATTCACTGTTCAAGTTAGTAAAGCTTTTATGAACCACCTAATACTTGAACTTAAAGAACGTACAATAAAAATAAACCTCCTTTATTTCGTTGTTCAGTAGCTTCAAGTGCTGGAATTGGGATCTGCCTTCACGAGCGTTTACATTAAAACCCGCATCAGTTTCGAGGAAAATTTTCAGGGGATAGTTTAACCAGCTACGCCTACGGTCAATACAAGTTCCTAAAAAGAGCCTAGAAAACCTCAATGCTTTGAAAATCTTAAAAGTTCTGCTAGTTTTGGCGTCATAAAGTCTGAGAGTCTTGGGCTTATGAAAGATGAGGAAAAAATTGAGAAACTCAAAAATCTTGAGTGTCTTGGGAGTCTTTTCGAAACTCAAGAACCAGGAGTGAGTCTGCCGGACTAAGTCTGGGAATCCAAGAGTCTACAAGTTTTGAGAGTTTTGTATTGTTGAAAATATTGAGAATCCAAGAGTTTTGAAAACCTCAGATGTTTTGACGGCCTGGTTAGTCTACAGAATCAAAAAGTTTCGAAGAATTTAGAAAATTTCAAATATCCTAAATTTTGGATTTTTAGAATCATGGGAAAGATAAGAGACTAAAAAACAGAGTTTCCAACTGTTTAAAAAACCTCGGTGGGTTTGAGAAAATATGTTTGCATAACAGCTCCACGGTGCCTTAACAGCATGCGACTATAAGACGTGAGACCCAGCAAACATGAAATCGTAATAGAAATGATAATCCAAATCGAATATTAAGACATTTTCAATAACTATCGTAAACACGTTGGTATTGAGTGATTTTCTATCATTCATTTACGACAAGCTTTGCCCAAAAATAGTTGAGTCGGATAGCAGCTCAGCCAATTCGTAAATATGTTTCCAAAACGTTGGGGATTTGCTTATTCAACATTTACGATTCGAGTGAACTGATTTACGATAAATGGGCGGTCCTTCAATTGACACTCTCTCCGATCTCTTCCTTTGATCGGTTCGTAAAAAAAAAATCTCAGCTATAGAGCTTTAGCTTGGACTATATCAACTGATGAGTTGGCATCGTGGTAAGATACCGGACTGCGAATTCGGAGGACTGGAGTTCACAACTCTCGGTCGAGGAAATTTTTTTCGTTTATTTTTCTTTTCGTTGGAAAATCGAATCGTTGGAATCTTGTCATTGTAGATATATCGCCTCCACTTTTGTAGCTATATGCTATTTTGGTAAGTTTAATACAATCTTTTTATATGGTATACTTGTTTGAATAATTCTGTTATTCCTGCGTTATACCTTCATAAATGTTTGCTGGGGAGGGCAGCTTGACTACTATCTGAACTTCTTACTTTAGCTTCTCACTCCAACTTCTGTATTACCTTTTATGATTTTTTTCATCAAACATATTATTTTTCTTATGTTTTCAATAAAAATAATTTGTAGTCATTTCCAAGTCTCAAGAGTCATCTGGAGGATTTTTCCAATTAACAACACAGGGAATGCTCACTTTGTTGAAAACGTCAATCATATTATAATTTTGAATTAAATTTCAAAAGTTTTTGATGAGCTGATGCACGAGCATTTGTATGCCGTTGTAATATGCCTAATCGCAGAGTTACAGCATTGTCTGGAAAAAAAACTGCCAAGTAGATTCAATCTATATTGACTTCGCGAAAGCGTGTGACTGTGTCCCGTACAAAATTTCTATTGCAAACATGGGTCGAATAGATTTCCGAGCATGATCACTTGATTGGAAAGCTCCATATCTAACGTAACGCCAAGCTTTCACGAAAATTAAAAACTCACAATCGAGAACTTTCGAAACCTCATTTAAGGTACCGCAAGGAAGTTATCTTGGACCCCTTCGGTTCGAAATTTTAGTAAGTAACATATGTAAAACTCTGCAATCCAACACACTTCTTGAGGCCAATGACCTGATGCTGTTCTGAAAGATTATCAGTACAGGTGACTTTACAAACCGACATCGGCAGATTAGAAGACTGGTGCCGCTTGAATGGAATGACGGCAAACGCAAAAAACTGTAAGGTAGTAAATTTCACGCGAGCACATTAAACTGTCACCTTCGACAACTCTCAGGATTAATTTAAGAAAATATCAAGTCTATTCTCAACCTGTAGGTTGAAACAGGTTGAGCAACACTGACTTTCAGTGTGTGCTACACGGCTAACTTATACCACAACACAAATACGCAAAACCCAAATCTTGTAGGAATTATAATTATCTTCTAGCACCCGACATTTCAAAAACTTTCCTACTATAACATCAAAACGCACAACAATCATATCACAGCTTTGACGGACGTATCGCACCTTTCTTAAATTCACAGTCGTATCCGGTAAACTCGCAACCCTGCTTGGCTGCACTGCTTCGACGGGCATACCGCAGCTTCCCGTAGCACCTTCGACGACTTCCGGCTCAATTCAGCTGGCTTTCACCACGTTCGCACTTTAATTTCGCAAAAACGGGACTTGCAAAACCATAATGGCGAAAAGCGATCGAACAGCTCCCAAAAACGACGAAGGTAGCAGTGCTTTTCCGGCACTGAAAATCGAGACGATGTTGACACAATTTGGGTCAAACATAGGCTGGTTCCACTCACCATTATTGTGCGCTATTTTTATTTCGTCTTCTTGTTCCGCTTTTGCGACTGGCCGTACTGTCGACCTACAGCTAGAGGTACACTTATGAGAAGGCGATCCACACGTTACCTTTGCTTCCACTCGGGTAGGCTCTATTGCCCCTATGGTGGATTGTTCTGCGCTCGAACTTGCTTTAAATATTCTTTGAAGAAACAAGTATTTTTTTTATCCCATATGATTGGAGTCGTTTGCACGGTCAGCAATGGCAAATCCAACTGATCAAGGTGTTCAATTCGTCCAACGATGTGTTTTAGTTTAGTTCCACCTTGTTTATGTATTTTTTTCATTTGCGCGTTTGACAGCAACACTCTTACTTTTTTACACTCATTCTTTGGTAGGTTTTTGACTAAGATGGTCGGGCAACACGCACAAAACAAAATAGCTACACGAACTTAATCAAAATGCAACTAAGTCTAAAACGACAAAAGTTCACTAAGAGTACACACAGCTACCAACTTTAACGTATACAGAGAAGCTTAGAAAATTCTGTTCTCCAGCGCTCCTCTCGCCGTACTAGCAAAGGTGTGCCCCGATAAGTATGGCTTTACTTGAAAAACGTCGTACCGAAATTTGACAAGCATTTATTTTTTTATGTCTGTATAGATCATGTTGACTCTGCTTACATACAAAATCGTGTAAAAAATTTTGTATCCACGAAATGTGTAAATATAAATTAAAATTTGAACGTAGCTTATATATGACCAGGCTTCGGACGACTCCTGAGGAGTCACTCATAAGTGCAAGAGCAAAGCTTCACAAAGAGGAGTGGAACCCACGCTCTTGTGAGCGCTAAACCGCACTCACTCTGCTCTTGCTTCCCGAAAAATAGATTTTCAACACACACTTACATGAGTGATGTGTGCTCCGTCAGTGTAGCTCTTAGAGCGTGCTCTTAGGGAAATGAAGTGTGTTTTTTAGGAAACCGTCCTTCCCATCATGTGCAAAGCAAAAAAATACGTTCATTAACGGAATTCCTCAGGCAGCGCTTTGAAAGCAAAGCGCGCAAGCGCTTGGCACCGAGGTTCAAATTCCAATGGTTCAATGAAATTTATGTAATGTAAAGTTATCGTTTACATCTACTCAATTACATATATCTACATTATTATGGCAATAGATGAATGGTGAAAATATCATTATCGAATTAAAAAAAAAACTTGTACGTATATTTTGATAACTATTTGATGCCACATGACTTAGAAATTGCATAAAACGACTGGCACTGTCATTTTTTCAGATCTCTGGGGGATTCATTTTTAAGACTTTCACAACTCGCATCATTTCAAATGCATATTAAACTTGTGTTTCCACTAAGGCTCATTTTTCTATAAGGGTTTTCCCAAAATGTTTAAAATATATAAATAAAATGCAACTTTAGTTCGAACGACAAATAACACGAGTTTCAAGCAAAATGGGGAATTGGCCAAAAAGATTAGAAAAACTTTTTTCCGAATAACAAAATGAGCAACATTTTAAAAATGAATAAGACTTACAAAAGTTACGAAATGCCTTACGTTTGCATTTTTTATATTCGTCATTCTGTAGTTTTTACTTTATAATCATTAATGAAGTTTTGAATTTTTTTTTTTTTGCAATTTTGTCGTAAACTTTGTGTTTTCTATCCATCTTATTTTATTTATGGTAAATTCAGGATACAATTCATAAAACTTGGGAAATTTTTGAGAAAGTTTTTAAAAAAAATTAGCATGCATCTACATTAGACTTAGTCTATTTGAAGTCATTTTCGAATTACCAAAACAGCTATATCTCAACAACTTCGTTGCAGATTTTTAAAGTAACGATTACATGAGTAAAGTTTAATTTTCTTGTTTGTATGAAAAAATTTAACATTTTGTTCGAAAAAAAGTACTAACTCTTGAACCGAGCCATCTAATCTTTTTTTTTTCAATTTATAAATTCTCTAAAAGAAATTTTTTCACTTAATAACTATGTCGAAGCTCTTGAAGTGTACTCTAAAAAAATTAATAATGCATCTTATAATGGGATCGAAAGTAGATTTTGAAATAAATTGTCTCCATATCAAACAGGTTTGAATAATTTAACACTTCACGCAATGTAAGATTCAGAAGTATGCTGCACACAAAACTAAGCTTCTTAATCACGTTACACTATTTGGCCGGAGTGAAAATACTCCGAAAATGCGTCGTGAAAATAAGCGTCATTTTTATGAAAAAATATTTTCTACTCAAGATGAAATCTATAATGTTAATTGCTTCACAAATCTAGCATACATATGTTCGTTAGGGTGGCAGCTAACTGGTTCATGTCAAATTTCGAAATCCGAACATAAAAATTTTGTGGATTGGCCCAAAAATCTGACCTTTGCAAAATTTCAACTCATTCGGACTTTATTTAGGGGTGCCTCGAAGCACCCTTAAAAATCACCAAAGGGGGGACCAAAGAAAACCAGAAAAACCGCATTTTTAATTTTTATGCCAAAAGATTGAAAAATGCATAATACGTCAAAGTCCTGTCGAAATGCTGAAAAAAAATTTTGGTAAAATTTAACTTCGAAATTTCAGAAATCACGTAAAAAGAAGACAAAGGAAATCGAGAGAATCGAAACATTCATGCATGAAATTTGGTGTTATCCCGAAAAAGAATCTCGGTCAAAAATCGACTTGTTGGGACTTAACCGTTTTTCTGAAAACCAGCCGTTTTTCGGAAAACCGACAAAGTCCCAGAAAGTTGATTCTTGGCAAAAAAAACTTGAACTACAGTCCCCCAGGCATAAGACCCTTTACATTTCCTTTCACCACTAATTGTTCGTTTATTCGAGTGTTAGTAGACCAGTTATCAAGCTTTGCATGAATTTAAGTCATTAAATACTTCCTCTTTAAGTTCAAGTATGTTATTATTTAAAATTTGTTAAAAAATGACATATTTTACCGAAACAATAAAGCGTTTTTTTAAAAAGCATCTATGGGTCAAAATTGTAGATCGTAACAATTGTTAGTCACATAAAAATCCATGACAACACTCGAATATCAACATGGATATCAACTTTTGCGGACAAACATTTGTTTTATTTCACGAATTCAACACAATCTAAATCCAAAACAAGGATCTTGTTAATAACACCCTCGACACTAGCTAGCGGACTGTAAAATTACCTTTCAATGTTCAATCAGCATCACTATACTGCAGATACTTATGCTACCTTTAACACCGTGGGGGAGCAATTAAGTTTCACCCGGTAAAAAGCATTCGGATGGGTTCTAAGCGTGACTTGTTAGGTTTGTGGTTTGATAGAGACTTATATTTAATCAAAGTGTATTAGATTATATTATTCTCATCCATTCCGGCTTGATGTTATTATCTTTTTTATTCATCTTCGAAAAAAAAACAGCTAGATACGAACCAAAGCGAACAGCACCATCAATTAATTACATGGACGCACATTGTGTACACCTCAGGAGCACTCTTAAGGAGACGCACTTATAGAGTACTCATTTCAATTTTGAGTGTTTTGTGAGTGACAAAAAACGCTCCCTGTGTGTATTGTCACTCTGCTCCTATCGACCACTCTTGCTCCGCTCACAACAAAATTTAAAGAGCGGAGCTGATTGTTACACCGCTCTTGTTAGGCTCTGACAAAAACTCTGGAGGTCTGTTAGTCTACAAAAAGTCTGACAACAGTTAAAAAAATCTGAAAGATCCCGAAAAAGTCTAGAATGTTGACATTCCTGCATAGAGTTTCGAGAGCTTAAAAAATGTTGAAAGTCTGAAGACTTGAAAGAGGATTGAAGTAGGCCGAGATGCAAGGCTTGCAGAATCTGTTTCTTTCAGTTGTGGAAATATCACATCATCCAATCCAAAGAGTTTACCTCGTTGTGTATGTGAACCCTGTGGTATTAAGATGAATTATGACTTCAGTGCAAATAATGATGGAGAGAATTTGACTTCTTCAAAGTAAGAAAATCGTACATATAGAGTATCAAGTAGCAGAAAAGGGTTAGTATTAATAGCTGAACGTTATCCAAAGATAAGGGAAACTTGTGTTTTTATAAGTTCTATGGCTCTGTAAATAGTAAACCTCAGTTTGAAATATCTGGAACTTGACATGAACGATCCTGCCAAGCTGTTGAATCCAGTTGTATCAGGACTAAATAATGAGGTGTCCTAAAGTAAAATGCATGTTGCTTTCTCTAATGTTGTTTTCTGGTAACCACAAATAAACAACCGCTTGCAGCTTTCTTTGCGATCACTGTCAAGGCTTTCATTTTGCGATGACTTTGAGAATCGGAACTCTCCCGTCGCACAGACCACCTTCTCCAAAGTAGCAGAAATATCAAATTGCTGGCTTGGATCAGTTTACGCATGCTGGCTGCTACGTAGCTCCACATTACGAGAGTAACCCTCTCGACAATCAGTTCGGATACGAGCTTGAGAGGAATCTCAAGCTCTTATCCGAGCTAATCTTCCATCTGGAGCGTTAGACCGTGACTAAGCCTTGTTGCAGATCCCAAGAGTCCTCCTTCTGGCCGTTAGAAATGAACTTACGCTGCTAACCGTAGCGTGTCTCGTGACGGCATCAAGAGTAACCTTCTGGCCTGTGCGCTGAAGATTCTCTGCGCTGGTGATCCGCGGTGCTAGGATCAGCAAAGGCATGCTAACCTCAACCACAAAGCACGAGAGTAACTCTCTCGAACGGTTCACGGTCCACGAACCTTCACGGACTCGACCTCTGGCGAAACCCCCTGACTAGCCTGGGACATCCCGCTGGCCGGTCCCTCCAAGGCTGACTGACCCCGCTGCCCTGTATGTATGTTGCCCTGTATGTATGTTGTCCTGTAACCGAAAGTATCTACCCTGACCGTCTTCAGGCAGACTCGTCTCGACGCTGGCTGGCCCTCTGCAATGTTTCTCTTCTTGGTGGTTTACTGCTGACTGCTGACTGTTTCATTTGCTAACCGCATGTTAAAAGAACACTTAAATCACCTCTTATGAACTTTTTTCAAATACAAACGAGTCTGGGTCCTTAACCTTACGAAATAAAAGATTCAACGCAGGCTTTAGTGGTGGAATGGGATTATCTTTATTCAGGTTGGTTCATCAAATCCTTACTACCCTCTACATTATCGATAGCTATTCGTCACTTTTCACATCTCATATTCCCTTACCGGAAAAGTACTCACTTCTTAATGGATACTCCGCTGAAACCACTCATTTTTCTCCGCCAACACTGCAGCGTAACTGCTAATCACAGTTTGAGTTTGTTGCATTGAGCAACCAACGCAGGTTCAGTGTTTAATAGAGTTATCATTATTCATGTTTCGTCAGACTGGTCGTTACATAACTATACAATTCATAAACGATAGCTATTTATCACTCTTAACCGTGAAGCGATATCCTCAATATCAATGATCTCAGTTCCGTGTGTTATTCTGAGCTTACCTCTCAGAATATCCGGTAACACTGCTGAATTACCAAGAACCTAGTTTGAGTCATTTGGCTTCACAGTGTGATGATGTAAACATTGGTACAGTGTTTACCATCATCATCATCCGTCTTCAGCAATCATTCAACCATTGTTCTTGATTGCGAATTGGACACAAAGCATGTGAAGATCCAAAACAAATCGTATTTTGGTTCCGCGCGATACAGCAGAAAGCTTTTGCTGATGGATCGTTCTGAACCGCGTAGGAAACCTTTTTCTGGAGGATCCAAACGGTGATTTTCAACAGACTTTTATCAATCCACAATGAGATGATGTAAACACATGTGAACATTTGTACAGTGTTTACCATCATCAGCTGTCTTCAGCAATCATTGATCTATTGTTTTTCTATTTCAAATTGACCAAAGGAGAATACAACCACGTGCATCAGCATATTTCTTCTGCTGCAGTGCAAAAGTCGGGGAAAAATGAAATGGTATTAAAAAGAAATGCTATTGAACCAAGAACCCTAGTTACGCCGCATCTGCTACGGTACAGCGAGAATATTCAAAATACTCATCGATCGCCAACATGGTCAACTTCGAGCGGGGCTGATCCATGCGAAGTTCCGAAGAGAATGTTAGGTCCTCGGAAGTTCTATTGAAGCGAGGTTGCAGACAGAGGGCACCCGGCTGCGGCATCCTGGATCTAGAAGAGTGGCCATCCGGGAAGAATGATGTGTCACGATTTTCGGAATTTCAAGCGCATCTCGTTCGGTATCGCTTATGCATTGCACGCGTTGTTTGCTGCTGCCGTTGAACAAAGTTAAGTCAATCGCGGCGAGCGCAGTCGAGGAGTGTAAAAGTCCGCTGCCCCCTTGATTTGGTTTGTTGGGGCTACTCAAATTACGATGCTGTTGTAGTTGAGGTTTTTTTTTCTCTCTTTTGCAAGACGCCTCTAAACTGTGAGTGAGGGAAATCAGGATATCAGAAGGGATCCGCGAAGTTGCGGCAAAATACGGCAGCAGCATTATTTATGGAACAAAAGGAGCAGTTTGTTTTGAAATGAAGGAGAATTATCTGGATATATGGAGCTTCTGAACTTTCGCGGGTTGATGTTGCTGAGGGGCTTCCAAGAGGCCAAGTGCACCACAGTAACTACACAAAGCAGATCATTATTGGAAGTTGAGCCCCTGGAAGTGGTTGGGATGGGCTGAAGATTCGTGCAAATCGAACTTGTCAGGTTCGCTCGAAGGGCGGCCATTGGTGAAGATTGGTATCGATTCCGAGAGCGGCAGATGCGACATGCGAAGGTTCTCTACTGGAATCGTCTCGCGTCTCGCGGTGCATCATGGAAATAAGCAAGCTACCTACTATACCAATGCTTCGAGATAGATTTTTATGCTTGAAATATGTGATTACGCCAAGACAAGCTGGTACAGGAAAATCATTAACGGTGTAATATATGATTGTTGAGCTAGCCGTTACATTTGTTTGCTTTAACAGTTGACAATTCATGCACGAGCGAGAAACATCAATTACCGAGCAACAAGAATATTGTTTTCTTTATCTGGCATTCAATTCTTAACAAGCCATCAAAGAACAATCTCTAGTCTGTTCAATGGAGTCTAGTCGAAACGGGTCGAAACAAGTAGAAATGGATTGACAGTTGATCACCTGTCTCTTTCCAATTGACTTCGACCGATTTCTACCAGGTCGAAACGAATCCTGCTGCCGAGCTGGATTGGTTTCGACTGATTTCAACTTGCTCCGTTGAACAACGACCTGACTAGTTCCGACCAAAACATTGGCTCGTTGAACATCTATCAGTTGACAGAAACCAGTTGAAACCGATTTTTACCAACGGTTGAACGAAGCTCTCTTATACGGTCGAAATTCATCTTTGCAGTCCTTATTTCGCCCCGCAGGGCTCATTACCGGTCATTCGCCAGAGCAGAATGACTATAAACGAAAAAAAAAGTCACCTTCAAGCACTCTTGCCAATCTTAAAATTAACATGAAAGAACAAACAAACGTAATTAAAGGAGATTCTTCAATGGCGGTCATAAGAAAGGATCCTTCCGGTTTCTTTTGCACAGTTCTCTCGCTTGGTTATCAAAATCTTCAAAGAGAATGAATTTTCTATCAAATAGAGAAAGTTTCTGTGATGCGATCTGAAATCCTCTTCAATTCTGTTGATTCGCGGGATGGAAGGGTTGTAAGGATAGACGTTTTTTTGCACCTTGTTTCTGCATTGTCCATCACTGCTGGTCATTCTTCAAAAAGAAAAGAAACCTGCCATCTCAAACGATGTGGCTGGTGGTAATTAATTTAAAGTAGTCAACGAAGTCACTCGCTTCAGACTGAGAAGAAACTTCTTCTGTTCTGATTTGTAGAACAAGGAAAAAACAAAAAATAGAACTTAAAAATGAAGGTTTATGTTAAAAATATGGTAACAAGAAAAGATGAGTTCAAATAGAAACTCAATGAATCTTAAAAAAGAAAAAAAATGACAAAAATGACAAAAATGACAAAAATGACAAAAATGACAAAAATGACAAAAATGACAAAAATGACAAAAATGACAAAAATGACAAAAATGACAAAAATGACAAAAATGACAAAAATGACAAAAATGACAAAAATGACAAAAATGACAAAAATGACAAAAATGACAAAAATGACAAAAATGACAAAAATGACAAAAATGACAAAAATGACAAAAATGACAAAAATGACAAAAATGACAAAAATGACAAAAATGACAAAAATGACAAAAATGACAAAAATGACAAAAATGACAAAAATGACAAAAATGACAAAAATGACAAAAATGACAAAAATGACAAAAATGACAAAAATGACAAAAATGACAAAAATGACAAAAATGACAAAAATGACAAAAATGACAAAAATGACAAAAATGACAAAAATGACAAAAATGACAAAAATGACAAAAATGACAAAAATGACAAAAATGACAAAAATGACAAAAATGACAAAAATGACAAAAATGACAAAAATGACAAAAATGACAAAAATGACAAAAATGACAAAAATGACAAAAATTACAAAAATGACAAAAATGACAAAAATGACAAAAATGACAAAAATGACAAAAATGACAAAAATGACAAAAATGACAAAAATGACTAAAATGACAAAAATGACAAAAATGACAAAAATGACAAAAATGACAAAAATGACAAAAATGACAAAAATGACAAAAATTACAAAAATTACAAAAACGACAAAAATGACAAAAATGTCAAAAATGACAAAAATGACAAAAATGACAAAAATTACAAAAACGACAAAAATGACAAAAATGACAAAAATGACAAAAATGACAAAAATGACAAAAATGACAAAAATGACAAAAATGACAAAAATGACAAAAATGACAAAAATGACAAAAATGACAAAAATGACAAAAATGACAAAAATGACAAAAATGACAAAAATGACAAAAATTACAAAAATGACAAAAATTACAAAAATGACTAAAATGACAAAAATGACAAAAATGACAAAAATGACAAAAATGACAAAAATGACAAAAACGACAAAAATGACAAAAATGACAAAAATGACAAAAATGAAAAAATGACAAAAATGACAAAAATGACAAAAATGACAAAAATGACAAAAATGACAAAAATGACAAAAATTACAAAAATGACAAAAATGACAAAAATGACAAAAATGACAAAAATGACAAAAATGACAAAAATGACAAAAATGACAAAAATGACAAAAATGACAAAAATGACAAAAATGACAAAAATGACAAAAATTACAAAAATGACAAAAATGACAAAAATGACAAAAATGACAAAAATGACAAAAATGACAAAAATGACAAAAATGACAAAAATGACAAAAATGACAAAAATGACAAAAATGACAAAAATGACAAAAATGACAAAAATGACAAAAATGACAAAAATGACAAAAATGACAAAAATGACAAAAATGACAAAAATGACAAAAATGACAAAAATGACAAAAATGACAAAAATGACAAAAATGACAAAAATGACAAAAATGACAAAAATGACAAAAATGACAAAAATGACAAAAATGACAAAAATGACAAAAATGACAAAAATGACAAAAATGACAAAAATGACAAAAATGACAAAAATGACAAAAATGACAAAAATGACAAAAATGACAAAAATGACAAAAATGACAAAAATGACAAAAATGACAAAAATGACAAAAATGACAAAAATGACAAAAATGACAAAAATGACAAAAATGACAAAAATGACAAAAATGACAAAAATGACAAAAATGACAAAAATAACAAAAATAACAAAAATGACGAAAATGACAAAAATGACAAAAATGACAAAAATGACAAAAATGACAAAAATGACAAAAATGACAAAAATGACAAAAATGACAAAAATGACAAAAATGACAAAAATGACAAAAATGACAAAAATGACAAAAATAACCAAAATGACAAAAATGATAAAAATGATAAAAATGACAAAAATGACAAAAATGACAAAAATGACAAAAATGACAAAAATGACAAAAATGACAAAAATGACAAAAATGACAAAATTGACAAAAATGACAAAAATGACAAAAATGACAAAAATGACAAAAATGACAAAAATGACAAAAATGACAAAAATGACAAAAATGACAAAAATGACAGAAATGACAGAAATGACAAAAATGACTAAAATGACAAAAATAACAAAAATGACAAAAATGACAAAAATGACAAAAATGACAAAAATGACAAAAATGACAAAAATGACAAAAATGACAAAAATGACAAAAATGACAAAAATGACAAAAATGACGAAAATGACAAAAATGACAAAAATGACAAAAATGACAAAAATGACAAAAATGACAAAAATGACAAAAATGACAAAAATGACAAGAATGACAAAAATGACAAAAATGACAAAAATGACAAAAATGACAGAAATGACAAAAATGACAAAAATGACAAAAATGACAAAAATGACAAAAATGACAAAAATGACAAAAATGACAAAAATGACAAAAATGACAAAAATGACAAAAATGACAAAAATGACAAAAATGACAAAAATGACAAAAATGACAAAAATGACAAAAATGACAAAAATGACAAAAATGACAAAAATGACAAAAATGACAAAAATGACAAAAATGACAAAAATGACAAAAATGACAAAAATGACAAAAATGACAAAAATGACGAAAATGACAAAAATGACAAAAATGACAAAAATGACAAAAATGACAAAAATGACAAAAATGACAAAAATGACAAAAATGACAAAAATGACAAAAATGACAAAAATGACAAAAATGACAAAAATGACAAAAATGACAAAAATGACAAAAATGACAAAAATGACAAAAATGACAAAAATGACAAAAATGACAAAAATGACAAAAATGACAAAAATGACAAAAATGACAAAAATGACAAAAATGACAAAAATGACAAAAATGACAAAAATGACAAAAATGACAAAAATGACAAAAATGACAAAAATGACAAAAATGACAAAAATGACAAAAATGACAAAAATGACAAAAATGACAAAAATGACAAAAATGACAAAAATTACAAAAATGACAAAAATGACAAAAATGACAAAAATGACAAAAATGACAAAAATGACAAAAATGACAAAAATGACAAAAATGACATAAATGACAAAAATGACAAAAATGACAAAAATGACAAAAATGACAAAAATGACAAAAATGACAGAAATGACAAAAATGACAAAAATGACAAAAATGACAAAAATGACAAAAATGACAAAAATGACAAAAATGACAAAAATGACAAAAATGACAAAAATGACAAAAATGACAAAAATGACAAAAATGACAAAAATGACAAAAATGACAAAAATGACAAAAATGACAAAAATGACAAAAATGACAAAAATGACAAAAATGACAAAAATGACAAAAATGACAAAAATGACAAAAATGACAAAAATGACAAAAATGACAAAAATGACAAAAATGACAAAAATGACAAAAATGACAAAAATGACAAAAATGACAAAAATGACAAAAATGACAAAAATGACAAAAATGACAAAAATGACAAAAATGACAAAAATGACAAAAATGACAAAAATGACAAAAATGACAAAAATGACAAAAATGACAAAAATGACAAAAATGACAAAAATGACAAAAATGACAAAAATGACAAAAATGACAAAAATGACAAAAATGACAAAAATGACAAAAATGACAAAAATGACAAAAATGACAAAAATGACAAAAATGACAAAAATGACAAAAATGACAAAAATGACAAAAATGACAAAAATGACAAAAATGACAAAAATGACAAAAATGACAAAAATGACAAAAATGACAAAAATGACAAAAATGACAAAAATGACAAAAATGACAAAAATGACAAAAATGACAAAAATGACAAAAATGACAAAAATGACAAAAATGACAAAAATGACAAAAATGACAAAAATGACAAAAATGACAAAAATGACAAAAATGACAAAAATGACAAAAATGACAAAAATGACAAAACTGACAAAAATGACAAAAATGACAAAAATGACAAAAATGACAAAAATGACAATAATGACAAAAATGACAAAAATGACAAAAATGACAAAAATGACAAAAATGACAAAAATGACAAAAATGACAAAAATGACAAAAAAAAACAAAAATTACAAAAATGACAAAAAATACAAGAATTATATTAACTAAAAATATAGCAAAAAAAAAAATACAAAAATGATAATAATTACAAGAATGAAAAAATTGTCAAAAATTACAAAAAATGACAAAAACTTTCTTGAACCTTCTTTCAAAGTTTAACGAACCAGTTTTTTATTTGAATTTATTATTTTCCAGTATATTCACAAGCATTTAAAAAAAACTACATCACGGAAACTTTTTGATGAGCTTCAAAATTTTGATATTGAGAATAAAATTTGCAACAGATCGTACGCTAGTTTTTTTTGTTTAAAAATCTTTTCTAATCATTAATGAATATTTAACCTAAATTTAATTTTGTTCTATTTCGCTTTCGTTTGTCATACCTTGCGTTGAGGGGTTTTCCAATTTCAATGACGAGGTGGCGGTAACGAGAGGCTGAGATCTACATGTGGAGAATGAGATTGATCGATTTTAATTAGAAAACTGGATAGCACTCTTTCTTTCCGCTACAGAAAACTCTGCTACTGTACCACATTCTGGATGAAGCTGAAGCAGCGACACCCGGGAACCGATATATCGGATCGGATTGAACTTCCGGAACGAGAGAGCTCGCGTGGATCCGGAAACGGCGGTGGCGGATGGGTTTTTGCCCGTTCAGTCTCGTCTTCTCGGCTACACTTTCAGCAGCAGCAGCAGCAGATAGCGCTTTTGAGCTAGTGAAATGGAACTGAACAAACCCAAAGGGATTCTGACAGCAACCGAGCGATTGGTTGATGGAGAGCTGAAGGAAAGGTTCCGGAGGTTTCTCTCACACACATCACACTTTGCCATCGACCTGGCTAGGTTAGGTTTTGCCACCCGGTAGTGTCCCAGAAATCCAGACAACAGAGGCACCTCCATCCGGTTTTCCTTATTTTTCCCACCCACGAACCCGGCAAATCAAGTTAAAACGACGACGAAATGAAAATGAAACAAATGACTTCGACGTTTGGTTTAATAACATAGTGTCAATCAGATGTTATTAAAGTTAGATTGGTATAGATTTGTATCATTCTTGGCTTGGCGTCAAATGAAATCCTTGGGACGAATGAGAAGGAAAAGCTGCCAGACAGAGGAAAATAATCCGCAACACCCATCCGTCGTCGTCGCCTCAAATCGTCATCTCTGTGATGAATCCAGATCCCTATTCGGTGATTATTGTGGGTAGAAAAACCGGAAGTGGAAGTGAGGCTGGTGGTTCTTGGATTTGAAAAGTGGTGGACGAGGAGAAACTCATCATCGAATTGATGTGAACTACAAAGAGAATTCTGGTCATTGGTACAGAGAAAGAAAAAAAAAACAAAGAAAAGCTTCCAATTTCGTGGTACTAATATCTCACTGTTTTCTCGATGCACGATACTGTGACTGATTGAATTGAAACAAGCCAGCTGAAATGAGACATGACAGGATGCCAGAAAAGTTTGAAAATGATAAAAAAATCAATAAGCTATTTTCAAAAAAAAAAACCGTGAATACCATCTTTGTTTTGATGAATATGTTCATCTGTGTAAATAATGAACAAAATTAAACAGTTTTCAAGACTGAGCGAGAATACCTTTTGCCGACTTTGAGATTCTGGAATAGTAAAAAAAATTATCTTTCAGTAAGAGTAGTGAGAAGATCTTTATAGTTCAAGGAAAGGAGGGTTGATTTAATGGTTGAATTTTTCATAACATTTAACAATTTTTTTGCTATAAAATATGCATCTTACGACAGTTTTGATTTTAAAATTGTAATTGTAAAACAAAACCTTAAGATTGCTTCTACGGCAAATAAGATTTTACGTCAGAACATAACATTTTTCGTATTGGTTTTCTTTACGAAACGTTTGTTGGGCAATTTAAACACCATGATTACGGAAAAAATAGTAAAAGTTGAAAGTCAAAAAAATTCAACTTGGGATTTTTAAAATATTTCTTGGTTGTTGCAATACATTTCATGTGAAGAAAAACCGAACCTAACTTTTCCCCAGAAATGATTTTTGATGTCTTACAAATAGTTCAAAATATTTTTTTTAATTTTATTGTTTTTGACTGCCAATTTGAAAGCTGGTTAACCGTAGGATGAAAATAAATAATCACAATAAAATGCTTTGCACATTTAATGATATGAAATTGCACATTTAATGATTTTATTGAAAACTCCAGCAAGCAAAGCTTGCATTTGTACAATACTTTTAAATAGATTTCCCAGTTTTTATTCAGAAATGGTTCTTATTTTTACCTGGCGTCTTCACATGTTTTAAAAAAATGAACCTTATGAATAGACAAAATCAATAATTAAAGACCAACCTAATTTAGAGCTTATTGCCTGGATGGTTTCAAATGCCAAATTTTCTTTTTCCATACAAATTGCCATACAAAATTGAGCACGTTCATTGATTGCATGCAACTGCATAAATACTCGGATAATATTTTGTTTTTTTTTTTGCTGAATAGGTGGACATTCACGTTAAGCTTGTAATTTTTGTAAGTTTTATGCTTTAATTAGCTATTTTCCACATGAAATTTTAATTTTTTCCACTCCAAATTGACTTTCAATAATTCAACCTATATTCAAAGACACTTAATATTTCCTTAAATTTGTTTTTTTCTACCGTCAAAGCTTAAAATTTAAGATTTAAGATTTATAAACTCGTTGAAAAATATATGTATGTAAGAAAATCGGGCAACTTGCAATGTCTGAGAAATGTCAAAGTCACTTAAAATGCTTTGGCTTTAAGGGAACTTTTTTATGAGATGTATTTTGAAATCCTCTATCCCTACCATTCAGTTAACATTTTCAAAAAAAAAAAAAAAGAATCTGAAGATTATTCTAAAAAAACACTGTTTTTCAAATTTCGAAGCGACAAATCATAAAGAGTTGTATTTCATGTCAACAGCTAACTCCTTGATTTTGATTATAATAATGTCAAAATATTGTAAACTTCGTCCCTAAATCCAAAAAAAATCGAAGTCGGATGTTTAAAGACCAGAAATATTACTTATATTACATATGTGCAATTTTCTCATAAATTCAAATCTTCCATCGAGTTAGACCGAAGATATCTGGTTGAAGCTTTATTTGGCTCTTATTTTCTGGAAACAATACACAATTATAACTTCATGAAACTCAAAACGTTTGTGGCTAAGAGTGAGTGACGCAAAATATGTTTTAGTAATGTCAATTAAATTAATTGTTTTCCAATGCCAAAAGACATGGTTATGGTCTTCGACCAAATTGCTCAGCGGAAAATTTATAAATTGGCACAAAAATCAGAAGCAGGCTCGGTTCCAGGAACAAAAATGGTGTTCATTTTCCAGTACAAAATGTTAAATTTTTTCAGACAAACCGCTTTTTTCCAAGAGGAAGAATGACCAAGATGGTTAAAATCCTCTATAAATAAACAAATTCCAATTCAATCCAATCATACAAACCTAAAGATTTAAATTTACTCATGTAAACGTCACTTTAAAATTCTACGAAATATCATGGATGAGTTTTAAACCAAAACGAAGCTTTTAAGACCCCAGGGTTTGAGAAATTCGAAAATGACCCAAATCAACTCAGTCTACTTGTGCAATGGACAAAAAAAACGAGTGAATTTATTCGAAATGACTTGAATACGGCATAGAAACCAAAAACATTGGCTTAGCTGTACAACGATTGGCAAATCATCTTAATAGACATATTCGACAAATTTATGTATTTTGATCGTAGAAACAACTTTCTCCAAGACATTAAAGCCCAAATTTGAAAAATAAAACCACCAACAAGTTACCACAGTGCGTTGTGAGGCGTAGAGGTCTATAACAATTGTATTTACATAGAAGAGAGGCGGGCTTAATGCGCATACTAAGAAGAATAATCATTTTCTCCCTCATTCTATTAGATAGGCGCCTGAAAACTATTTGCACATGAGCGAGCACATGTTTTATTTACGTTAGAGATTTTTTTTTTGTTAAAATCTCTTACAGTTTTTGAGAAAAAAAAAATTATAATAAAGTAGTTAAAATAGCAGATTTCCGAAACCGGATGGGCTAAATGCGCATATTTACATGTGGTTTAGCTATTACCCAAGCAACCAAAAAATTACGAAATGGTTCCCTATTGTTTTAGAAACGTTTTCAAATACTTAACTCACAAAAATATCTACTTTCACAACAATTTTTGCGGCAAAATATACCTTTTCTGAGAAGTGTCCGTTTTACCCGACAATTTTTGAAAAGTGTAATTTGCAAGCATGTTTTAGATTGCTATAAAAACAGTCTTGATGAAGGAAATTTACTTATTCCTATGGTTAATGCGATGGAAAACAACCTAAACTACCCATCTGTACGAAAACTGCGATGAAAAAAGCAATATCTGATTTTCTATAGCGATTCTCCCTTAAAGTGTCCGTCTTACCCGACTTTCCCCTAGATTGTTTTTCTTCATACCAACTTTAAAGTTCCCAAAAAGAAGAAACAGAAACCAAAACAGTACTTTATTTATTTTTTTTAGAGTTTTGGCTGACCTTGATAGAGAAGGAAGTTCCATGGATCACGAAATAGCATTTTGAACAGCAAAAAAGTTCCACTGAACCTTTGTACAGCCGTATGTGAACTTATAAGTTCGTTCTTTAAGTGATATCCGAAATTTTGGTTGCTGAATTCCCAAGTCCCACTTGCAATTTTTTCGTAAAATTTAATTGCAGATGGTAGAAACTGATGAAAAGCATACGAGAAAGCTGAAACTTTGACGAAATTTAAACTATCACTACTTCTATTGCATTAAACTTAGTAAGGGATGTCATATGGTCATAATAAATGGCAATATTTTATTCAGATCATATTTTCATCAGATCATTATTAGGCTCTTCTGTTTTCAATGTAAGACTGTATTTAGAACGTAGAATTTATGTTTCCATGATGAAAATTTAAAAAAAAATTACATGACTAATCTATTTTTTCTTGATAGAGGCATTAAACCTGCCTGATATGGGCATTCATAACCCCTCTCTTATTCCAATATTTTTTTATATATAAAACTCTTTTTAAAATTTCCATTTGTCGAGTTTCTGATTTTCAAACGAAATAGAAAGAAAAACTATTAACATTTTTGTTTACTCATTCCATATATTTTCACAAAACTATTGAAAATCTTATACCTAGGGGAAAGGTTTCCTAAATGGGCCTATGCATTTTGAGGGTGATACGCTTAGAAAGAATTTTATGAATTAACAAACTCAAAAAAAAAAATCATACAAGGTTTTGATACATTTTGATGTAATATTTCGACTTTTAAAAATTATACGAAGAGAAGCTTAAAACAAAAACTAGGATGGTTTTTGTTTCTTACTCAAATGAACTTAAGAAATTAAACATATCTCAGCTTTTGTGAAGGTTTAATAATGATTTTATAGTGGAATAACAGAGTGTTTTTGTATGCCCCCATCATGTTTCTAAAATGCCTCCATCCTAAAATAACAAGTTAAATAGAATAAATAAATTATTTTTATCATTGAACCTTCAAATCTAAGCTCTGAAGAACATCTTAAGAGAGAATTAAAGATCTAAAAACAAATTTGATAAAGTTTCTCTTATGGATGAACTGCCTCCATAATTATTCCAGAATAAACAGAAATTTTGTTCGAAACTTAAATAGGCGCATTTAGCCCGCACGGTTTGAGGTTCGGCATTTTAGACAACACTTATAATAAAATCGTTTTCTTGGAAACAGAAGAAAATTTTAACATAAAAATGACTCCAATGTATAAAAAACAGATGCCTGCACTCGTGTATATAGTTTTTGTACACATATTCGATGTGATATTTGATTAAATCAGTGTTCTGCTTAATAGGCGTATATAGCCCGCTCCTCCCCTATTTTTAATTTTTTTTTTCATAGTATGACACTATTTTTTTTCATGCCTTAAGTCGAAAGCAGAACATTCTCAAACTGTACTGATTGGATATTTCGTTATGCGGCTGTATGCGCATAGACAACAAAAATTCATTTTGATCTACAAAAACAAGCCTGTTTCATTTAAACAATTGTATAGAATGATAAAAACTATTAGGATATAGTTTTTTTTATGGTAAAAGAGTGAACTTTTTTTTTCTCTCAGCAAAATTATAATCTTCTCATCTACAAACTGGACAAAATGAGTTTCCCAACTTGGCTGGTCAAATGGCTTGAGTCATATCTTCGAGACAGAATTGCTTTCGTCAGACAGGGTTACATCAAATTGCTACATTTCACTGTTCCTTCTGGGGTCCTCCAATGGTGTCGCCTGGGTCCTTTTCTATTCAATTTATTCAAGAAAGACCTGTGTAAACTGAACGATTTACATCACTTATGCAATCTAGTCGGTATACCAAGAGGTCAGATTATGTAAATAAATAAATCAATTCAATGATTGATTCAGAATTACTTTTTTTTTGCAGACGATCTGACTGCTTGTTACTTTGGCGAGACCTCTACAAGCTTATGCTCTGGTGCCATGTGAATGCGATGGAAGTCAACCATTAAAAATGTGGATTCTTAAGTTTACCCATCTCTACACGGCTTATAGCGGGCTTGAAAAAAAAAATGAATTTATTCGAATTCTTGGTGTGATGAAAGATAAATCTCTGAATTCCAAGGAGCATTTAGATAAAACCGTGACCAAAGCAAAAGCTGTACTGGGATTTCTGAAAATCCAAATATGGGCACCAAATTCAGTTGGCGGTTTGACACAACTTGAGTCAGTCCAATAGTGGTTCCTGCAATACAACCCAGCCAACATTTTTCTAGCTATATTCTAATTCTATTTTGATATACTTTTCATATACATTATTCAATTATTGTATGAAAGATGAAAAAACAGCATTTACCTACCAAAGAGGAGGCAATATACATACAAAAATTTCAATTCTTTCTAAAACGACGAAAACTACACAAATTGGGCGTTATCCAACACCTTTTTCGTACCTATCGGAAGGATGCAAGAGAGCGCAAGATTGTTCTCTCAAAGCCTTCAAATCGATGCCAGTGACTATATTTTCCAGGTTTCTCATTGCTCAATATTAGGGGAACATGTCCTATTATGCGCCACCTAAGCGAATCGCTGATTTTCTATGTATTCCACGTACAAATTGTGTTCAAAATGGGTGCAAACGATGAAGAAAATTGTTTTCTACAAATGGCTATGATTTTTTATTACTCAAATTGCTATAGTTGCTTCTAAAACTTGATTTTTAAAAACCTTATTCAAAGCCACAGAACAAAACTGTGTTGCAAATTCGCGCCGCTGTGTATTCAATACGCGCCTAGCAGCCGAACACACCCGAAAGCAACCGAAGACCGAAAACACACCAATACTTACAGACACTTTGGCTGAGAAAAAAATTAAAATGGACTAATCAAAATTTTAAAAAAATTAAATGTAGGTTTTTTTTTGGCTGAATTAACGCTCAAAATATGGTTTTAGACTTTTTGTTCATTTTCAATGAAAATTGGCCTTTTTGAAAAATTAATGCTATTTTCAGCCTACTACGATTGGCGCGTTATATCGAGCGCATGGGCCGTGATAGAACATACCCATAAAAAGCATACCTAAGCGAGTTCAGTATGATTTTTTAGCATTAAATCATAGTTTAGATTCTCCTCTATCGATGTGTCAGAAAATATTGTCTTATTCGTTTTTCTGTGCTAGGTGACACCTTATTGAAAGTGTTTTAAAATTTAGATCAAAATGAAGAAAAATCTTAATTGTGAAATTTTCACGACACAGGGGCATTTTAAGGAAAAATTCATACTTGCCATGACCAATCACAGCATTTAAAACAAATTGGCAATATTTTGCAGGCTAAAAATGTTTCAGATTCTTCAAAACAAGGGTGGCGCATATTAGCCACATGGGGCGTTATATGAACTTTTCCCCTACTCGATTCCCATCTGAATGCACTGCTGGTTGCAGAGGTAATATTACGATGATTTTCTCATTTGAAACCCGAGCGGGTGCAAAATCATTTGAAAATATACAAATATGGCGGACTTTCTATCATATCCGACTCAAACTGACTTCGGAGGACATTTTCTACGATTTACCCTGGAATGAACCTCAGCGACTTCCTCCCTACTATAGATATACCGAATATTCGGCGCCAAATACCGCCAAAAAACCGTTTATTTATTTATTTATTTATTTATTTATTACAAATCAACGGAACACATATTCGAGCAAATGATGACTTAAAATTAATATAAAAAGAGTATTAAGTTATTTACTGCGATTCAAAGGCAGGCAGTTTATATCACACCAGTGTGCGAAGAGGTTAAATTGATTTTGAAGGGAATCAATATCGTTCTGGCCGTTGATGTTGTAAAATAGTTTAAGGTCATTAGCATAGCATAGCTTTGGGCCGTCGAGGAGTGAGAGCGCATCGTTGAAGTAGATTAAGAAGATAATCGACCCCAAATGGCTTCCCTGAGGCACACCAGAATATGCAGAGAATTGTCTGGAGCAAGAGTCCTCCGTGCGCACTGTTAATTTACGTCCTGATAGGTAGCTCCGGAACCAGTCAAGAAGAGTTCCACAGAAACTCAGGCGTTCGCGCTTTCCTATGGCAATATCGTGGTTGACTTTGTCGAATGCTGCAGAAAAATCGGTGTAAATAGTGTCGGTTTGAGACTTCGCAGCAAATCTTTCATGCACGTAAGAAGTAAACGTCAGAAGGTTAGTTGTCGTGGAGCGCTTGGGCAAGAATCCGTGTTGATCGTCGGAAAAAATATTCTTAGAAAATCGGATCCAAGACCACCAATTCGAATAGTTTGGCTACTGCTCAGAATTTGACAAGAAAGGACTTGTCAAATTTTTCAACTTATGTTGGATAAATTATGAAATATTTGTAATTTATTTTGGAAAAGCTCCAAAATCATCAAAAACTTTTGGTTTCAGTAAAAAATTTCAGATGTGTCCGTGTATTTATCTATATATATAAAAAGCAATTTCTGTATGTTTGTTTGTTTGTTTGTTTGTTTGTTTGTCCTCTATAGACTCAGCCGCCTTGAGAGCTAGAGGTCGGAAATTAGGCATGCGTGCTCATTTGGACCAGGAATGATGAAAAATGTATTTAGATTTTCGGATTACTCCTTCTGAAGGGGGTCGTCCATAGCAGATAAATATTGTTTTCGCGGTTTTGACGTTACTTTTTGTCGGATCGTCTTGAAAATTTACACATGAGTGTTTCGAGGGACAAGAAATTGATTCTAGGTGTCAAATTTTGTGTAAAGGGTCGGCCAAAAGGGCCGTCCATATAACTGTTTGCTGTTTTTGCAATATTGACGTTATTATACGTTGTCTTCAGATGAAAATTGGTACACGATAGTTTTGAGTGACGTCCATAAATTTGAGGTATCAAATTTATTGTAAGGGGCCGGCAAAAGGGTCGTCCATATTAAATTTTCAGTATCTTAGTGATATTGACGTTTTTATACACCGGATTGGGATGAAAATTGGCACATAGGAGTTATTAGGGACAAACAACTGATTTCACTTATGCAAACTAAAATCAGGGGTCGGCCAAAGGGGTCGTCCATATTAACTATTCACTGTTAATGCGATATTGTCGTTATTATACATCGGATTCAGATGAAAATTGGCACACAAGAGTTTTGAGAGACGAGCAATGGATTTCAGATATCAAATTCAGTGTAAGAGGCCGGCAAAGGGGGCGTCCATATTAACCTTTCAATATTTTTGCAGTATCAAGGTTATTATGAATCGGATTGGGATGAAAATTTGCACACGGTAGTTTTCGGGGACGGACAATCGATTTCAGATGTCAAATGTTTTGCCAGAGGTCGACGAAAGGGGTAGTTCGTATAAAATAATTTTTCACTGTTTTAGCAATATTAACGATATTATACAATGGATAGCTTTGAAAATCGGCACTCGGGAGTTTTGACGGAAGGGCAATCGATTTCAGATATCAAAGATTGTATAAGAGGCCACCGAAAGGGGTCCACCGAAAGGGGTTTAGCTTTTTAGCAATAATTGCGTTGTTATGCAACGATTAAGTCGAAATTTATGCACGGGGTCTTGTGGAAATTGATTCTAGATTTCAAATTTAGTAGCAGACGACAGACAAAGTGATCGTCTAACACTTTTACGATTATTACTTAACAATGAATTCAGAAGTGCATCTGGAAAATGCTTGGCAATTTACTTTCATACAAACTGTTCATGACATATTCGTAATTGAAAGCGAAACGGAGGTCGTATGGGATCAGCTAGTACTTTATACTTTAATTATCGATAATTCCAAATTTTCTTGATATATCAAGGCTTGCCCATAAACCAAATAAAGAATTCGAGAAAAGTTAATTCTGACCGGGATGGCCACATATTTTTTAAACTTTCCGGATTTTATCCAGGTTTATTCAGATTTTTTGTTTAATCAAGTTAAAAAACCAAATATTTTTTTGAAATTTTTAAAATTTTGTTTTAAAACGATTTTTTTAAATGAATAATAGGTCATTAGATACGATTTGAACAGTGCTGTTGTAATTCAATAAAAACTTCAAATTTCAAGTAATTGTATTTCTTTTTCCCTCTTGTATATTTGAGAATAATGTCTTGTTTCTGTTCAGATATTCCCTTTTTTAAAGTTTTTCAAGAAATCATTCAGACCTGACCGTGTGTATACGTATCGTAGAAAATATTGTATGCTAAGCCTAAAATCCTAATGAATAATATATAAAAAATCGTTTTTTGGCAACTATTTTGATGACATCTAGCTAAAATTCATCTATTACGATATAAAAAAAGCAATTTAAAATAGCTTGGCACCTGTTCTGACATTTTTTGCTCCAAATTTCACTGGAACCAAATCTCTTTTGTGATAAACGTCCTAGAATCGACAAGTAATCTGATGTCCTTTCAGCTAATAAAAATTGATACATCTGGTTGGAAATAATCGACTTTAAAACATGAGGGGCATTAAGATGACAGAAGTAGAAGATTACAATTAGAAATATAAGTAGAAATAGAAATATTCCGATTAAAAACTCAACAGAGTATTCAACCGAATATTCCGTTGGCCGAATAGTTGAAAAGGTCAATATTTGGTATTAGGCCGTTCGCCGAATACCACTATTCGGTACATCTCTAGTCCCTAGTAGGTACGCCCGATGTGGAATTATAAGCATCTAATCAATCGGTCATGGTGCTGTTTTGCTTTATCGTTTGTTTATATTTGACTAGCTGACCCGGTGTGCTTTGCTACACCTCTCAGAATCAAATGATATTTTCAGAAATCATTCAAATTTTTATTGTTTTTGGTATTATTTTAAATCAAATTATGACGAAATTAATAAGCAACCACTATAAAATGAGAGCTTCAGCTGGAGTTTCAAATTGCAACAAAAACCATAACTTATATTCTGAATCTTGATTCATATATTTGTTTTAAAGATCTGATAATTTTCATCTGTTTCCTTAAGTTTCGCCCTGAAAAAGAAGGGTCCCAAATTAATCGTTCGTAAATAATCTAACTTATAAAGTATGGTTGTTTTTGCTTGATATGTTCTGGATTTATGCTAAAAAACTGATTAGAGAGCCCCCCCTGTCCTTCCCTTCACCCCCTGCTGAATGGAGATTGTAATCTTTAATAAATATTTTTTTCGTTCCCAAAAATCCTCTTATATCAAATATAGTTCCATTGGTTGATAAGTATTTAAGCTTTACAACAAAAATTGTATGGAGCCCCTTTCTTTCTTTCCCTCTCTACACTGTAAAGCATAAGAGTCTATAACAATCGTAGAAACATATCTCGTAACCAAGTATCTTTCCATGCCATATTTGTTTCCATTTGTTGGCTTCGTAAGCATAAATTGAGAACATATGCTAACAAAATTGTTTTGGGCTCACCTCCCTTCTCACATGTACCTTCTCACTGAAAGGAGGATGATGTGTCAAATAATCATAGAGTCATACCAAAATGATTTTCCATGTTAAGTATTGTCCATTTCTCGGATTTTGTAAAATAAAAGTTAAATGTAAGCTTCCCTCTTCCCTTCCTATATTTTATGCCATGCCAAATTTGGTTTTATTTACGTAGTAAATTTTTGAGTTTTGTATAAACTTGAAAGGGAGTACCATCCCCCTTTCCGTTCTCTTCTTTCAATAGAGGGGTGATAACTTAATATTCATAAAAGTATTTTTCGTACTCAAATACTTTTTGATGCCAAATTTGGTTTCATTTGCTCGATTAATTCTCGAGTTATGGGAAAAAAAATGGAAACCCCCCCTTCTTCCTTTATATCTTACCGCCTCAAAAGTACGGCTTTAATTTATAATAGAAACATTTCTCGAATCCAAATACACTCACATGTCAAATATGGTTCAATTTGCTTGATCAGCTCTCCAGTTATACTGAAAAATTGTAAGGGAGACCTCGCCTCCCCCTTTTCATCCACCTCTTCGAAAGAGTGAGGGATACCAAATATTCATAGAAGCATTTCTCGTACCCAAATATCGTTCCATGCCAAATTTGGTTCCATTTGCTGTTTTAGTACTTGAGTTATGCAGTAAAAATTGTATGAAACTACCCTCCCTCTTTCCTTCCTCCCCGCTGTAAGAAGGAAGGGGTCTCAAACAATCATTAGAACATGTCACGTTCCCAAATACCCGCCCATGCCAAGTTTGGTTCCATTTGCTGTATTACTTTCTTAGTTATGTTGAAAACTATAAAAGAGGCCCCTCCCCCTTTATATCTCCCTACTGGAAAGAGGGATGGGTCTCAAATTATCATAGAAATATTTTTCGTATCCAAATACCCTCCCATGCCAAATTTGGTTCAAATTGCTTTATTAGTTTTTGAACTATATAAAAAAATATGAAAGAGGCCCCTCCCCCTTTCAACTGAAAAGAGGGAGGGGTCTCAAATAATCATTGAAATATTTTTCGTATCCAAATACCTTCACATGCCAAATTTGGATCCAATATCTTGATTAGTTCTCGAGTTATATGAAAAATTGTAAGGTAGCCCCCCTCCCCCCTTCCTATCGCGCCACTGAAAGGAGGGAGGGGTACCAAATATTCATAGAAATATTCCTCGTTCCCAAATACCACCCCATGCCAAATATGATACCATTTGCTTGATGGGTTCTCGAGTTATCCAAAAAATTGTCTTTTGTTTGGAAGCCCCCCCCCCCCTTCATGAGAGAGGGAGGGGTCTCAAACCACAATAGGAACCTTCCCCTGCCTCCAATACCCCCACCTGCCAAGTTTCACGCAAATCGGTTCAGTAGTTTCCGAGTCTATAGGGAACAGACAGACAGACAGACAGACAGACAGACAGACAGACGACAGACAGAAATTCATTTTTATATATATATAGATTTCATAGCCGGGAATAAAGATGACAGCAGCATCTTGTAGTGAATTAAGAAAATACAAAGTTTCCAGACGACACCGTGGACTTAGCTAAGTATTTTCTCCTAAACTTATTTTATTTAGAGAATTGTGTGTGTGTGTGTGTGTGTGTGTGTGTGTGTGTGTGTGTGTGTGTGTGTGTGTGTGTGTGTGTGTGTGTGTGTGTGTGTGTGTGTGTGTGTGTGTGTGTGTGTGTGTGTGTGTGTGTGTGTGTGTGTGTGTGTGTGTGTGAGTGGGTGTGTGTGTGAGTGGGTGTGTGTGTGTGTGTGTGTGTGTGTGTGTGTGTGTGTGTGTGTGTGTGTGTGTGTGTGTGTGTGTGTGTGTGTGTGTGTGTGTGTGTGTGTGTGTGTGTGTGTGTGTGTGTGTGTGTGTGTGTGTGTGTGTGTGTGTGTGTGTGTGTGTGTGTGTGTGTGTGTGTGTGTGTGTGTGTGTGTGTGTGTGTGTGTGTGTGTGTGTGTGTGTGTGTGTGTGTGTGTGTGTGTGTGTGTGTGTGTGTGTGTGTGTGTGTGTGTGTGTGTGTGTGTGTGTGTGTGTGTGTGTGTGTGTGTGTGTGTGTGTGTGTGTGTGTGTGTGTGTGTGTGTGTGTGTGTGTGTGTGTGTGTGTGTGTGTGTGTGTGTGCGTGTGTGTGTGTGTGTGTGTGTGTGTGTGCGTGTGTGTGTGTGTGTGTGTGTGTGTGTGTGTGTGTGTGTGTGTGTGTGTGTGTGTGTGTGTGTGTGTGTGTGTGTGTGTGTGTGTGTGTGTGTGTGTGTGTGTGTGTGTGTGTGTGTGTGTGTGTGTGTGTGTGTGTGTGTGTGTGTGTGTGTGTGTGTGTGTGTGTGTGTGTGTGTGTGTGTGTGTGTGTGTGTGTGTGTGTGTGTGTGTGTGTGTGTGTGTGTGTGTGTGTGTGTGTGTGTGTGTGTGTGTGTGTGTGTGTGTGTGTGTGTGTGTGTGTGTGTGTGTGTGTGTGTGTGTGTGTGTGTGTGTGTGTGTGTGTGTGTGTGTGTGTGTGTGTGTGTGTGTGTGTGTGTGTGTGTGTCTCTGTGTGTGTGTGTGTGTGTGTGTGTGTGTGTGTGTGTCTGTGTGTGTGTATGTGTGTGTGTGTGTGTGTGTGTGTGTGTGTGTGTGTGTGTGTGTGTGTGTGTGTGTGTGTGTATGTGTGTGTGTGTGTGTGTGTTTTGATATAAGAAAAGATAGTTTTAAGCGTACATTGAGTAACCAGTTTGTATGATATTGAGTTATCAAACAATTTTATATCATCCGACAACAGAGCAGTTCAATATAATGCAAATTTTTCTGTAAATCTATTATATAAAATTCTCTTGTAACGGTGTTGGCAGCACTACTCCTCCGAAATGACCCAACCGATTCAAATGAAATTATTTTTAGAATATTCTGTGGGCATGCGAATCGGTTTATATCGAATAAAAACAACAAAAAGTCGCATCAATTGTCCGTTATCATTAAATTTGTAATAAATTGAATCAAATGAAAGTCATGGCCTTCAATTTTTAAGAGATTTTCTTTACTTTGGGCGCCGGCCGGGCAGTTTATTTTTCGTCTCTATGGTCCAGGCGTCGCAAGCAAACGTCGTAGGAGGTTAGTAACTATGCCATAGCATACTGTTTAGTGGGAATATTTGGGCGCGCATTTCTCAACCAAGCATAATTTCGATGCATGTGGTGATCACATGAAGCCTAGATGTGTTTTTTCTTCTTGATTCCTAGATCATTTGTACAGCACATATGTAGTAATGAATGACGCCCAGATGTGACCCAGATTAATATTTTGCCGATCAAATCAAAACCATTCAAACGATTTGAAAAAATTAAAACTTCAATTTGTGTTATTTCAAGAAGGAATTGTTGTCTAAATAATATGAATTTCGTACTGATGCGTATGAAATAATGGTATGACTCTTTGCGGACTTTTGAAAAAAGAAAAGTGGAAAGACTTGGTTTATAATCCAAAACGCTAGAAATATTTTTCAAACATGTACAAATGTGCTTCACAGAAGTTGTATCATGCGCCATTAAATTTATAGAACAACCAAAAAATCCGTTGCAAATGAACAGACACATGAACTGAACAAAAGCCTGTACTTTAAAATGGATTATATGAGATTGATGTTCATTTGAAGGCCGAATGCAAAGAAGTGCAAACGTTCAACATTTACAAAAAATGTATACATGATTTCTAAATTTATAAATGGTTGGGCCCAAATAAACAATCTGACTAAAAAAACTTAACTTTTTTTTTAAATCGTTCACCAAAAAACTGTTTACAGGTTCCCTGTATGTTTACACAGAATTCAAGTACGTACTTAACATAAATGTGTGTTTTTGTTTAACATATTTTGGTTACGTAGGTGAGACTTTAGATCCGATTTTTTGTTGACATATTTTTTTGTGATTGATATTCCAGAAGCATAATTTTATTAATAGCAGAAGCTGAATTTTTTTTTGATAAGTTTTTGTTATGACCTAAAAGTGTTGAAAATAATATTAACTCCTTTCATTTCACACGGTGAAACAAGTGGCAATGCGCCTTTAAGTCATGAAACATATTCCAATTTTTCTCTAAAATAGTCAGATAGGGTATCCCGAGTGATAAATCTGAACGGATAATTAAAATTTTTAAATGTTGAGGTAAATTTACATGAAAATTTCCAGAAAAAAGAATGAACTCATGAAATCATCGTAGTTTTGAAAGATTAGTTCTTTTTTATGTATTTCATTTTTTAAAAACCTGCAAACCTGCATTAAATCTTATTGAATCTTGAAAATATCACATAATCTTAAACAGAATCGCAAATCACCTTCAACACTGTTCAGGAAAATTTTAAATCAGACAACAATGGTTTAAATTGGCAGGTATGTATTTAAGGATAAAAAAGAAGATAAAAATGCTTTAATTCGGTTGAATAACAAAAAATTTAATCATATCTTTTCTCCTTTCAAAACCAAATTAAATTTCTTTGAATAATAACCCAATAAATCAAGACTTCTTGATTTAACTAGCATTTTTTGCTAAAAAAAGGGCGAACCTTTTTTTTGGACATCATTTTGATGAAAATATGGATAAAAATAACTACTGCTTCCAAATGTGAGGAAAGTGAAGCTGCTTGAAAATGGTTTGAAAAAAATCATCTCTAATGTTTTTATTTCTTCAGTTCTAAAAAATATACCATCAAAAGCTACTCGGGAGCTAAAAGTGCTGCGCTAGGCAGAATATTGAGCAAACACTCCAAAAATTGTCCCGATATTCAAAATTCTTCTTCCATAAAGTTTCATATGCAATAAATTCCTATAAATGAGAAATTTTTGATTTGATTTCGAGCAAAGCGGAGTCAATCAACTAAATGGTATACAATAAATGAAACATAGATATAATCAACGTATGTTATTTATGGAACAAGTTATAAAGAGTGGATTCTTTTTAGCATAAGGTTTGCCAAGTTTGATGGTAACGTTGAGTGCTGAAAAAATCGAATTTGCAACGGGAAGCTGATACCTGATATCATTCGGCAATATTCAAAGCATCCGAATCAAAGAAATGTAAATGAAAAGGATTCATGTGAGATGTATGTAAAATTTATTGTAGATATTTTTTGAATAATCTGTTAAAAGACCCGTACAATTGAGTTAAAATTCCTAGATTTGATTCCGATATAATTGAGCGGGCCAATTCGAGCAAACGGAAAAGATGGGTATGTTTAAAAACTAGGACATGTTCAAGAAAGCGAGACGATTAACAACTCAAGAACTTTTTTTAAGTCAAACAGCGAAAAAAAAAACTTGAAATAGACGCCAAGTTTAAAATGGTAAGACGAAGTTTACCGGGTCTGCTAGTATTAAATAAAAATGCTGATCGAATTTATTCAACATCAAAGGGAAGCTAAAAATACATGTTTTAATTTCCAAAGTATCAAATTCAAGTAACACGGTCAATTCGAACATTCCGTCACGTACAGCTAGGCACAAACAGCGATTTCGACACCCTCGAGGCACAAATTCCTACCGAGTCCGTAAATTAAAACGATTACGCCTATCAAGTCTGGAGCGAAATTGGCGGTGGCTGCTTTAGTTTTCAAAATGAAGGAGTACAATAAAAAAAGGCAGCAACAACAACCAGCTCTCAAAGAGGTTACATCCAATGAAATATTGGTTCCACTTTGATTCTCGCTTTTATATGCAAAAATATCCAAAGCTCCCTCTAATAACATGTTACCCGGCCATGTATCATTCGAAGACGATCAACAACAATCACACACAGCAAAGTCAGAGACCAGCAACAGCAAGACTTAGCGGCTACTTCTTGGGACTTGGATGGAAGATATGTATTGCTGACGAGACGGACGACGACGGCAAAAAGGGCAGAGTCTCCGGGACAAGAAGACGACGTCGACGGTGATAAATGCCATAGAATTGAAAAGAAATATCACTTCTTGAAAAATCCCTCCAGCACTGACTGGTTGGCTGGCTGACTCGATGGTCGATTGTTGTTGGACTCAACAACAACAACGGCATAAAAAGCCTCCTCGTCGCAATTGGCATATTTTGTAGGCGGAGTGTAAATCGCGAGCCCTCCGCGTCGTAGTTGTCCGAATGGCGATGAGCTCACATCACATCAAATGCGCAAAGAGCCGCCCTTCCCCGATTCAATCCGGTTTCTTTCTTTCTTCTCGCAGTGGGGCTTCAATGGACGACGACGATCCTCGAAGATCTCCCTTGAGGGGGAGCAACCCGCCAAAGCCATAAACCAGTCAATGCAACATAAACGGACACTGTTCCAAAGGGAAGTAGCTGCTTTATATAGGCAGATACAGGTAGGAACTCAAAAGTTGGCTGCATTTGGACGGGTGCCGATTGCATTGGAATTGTCGGGAATAACTCGTTTACCATAAGCTCTTGAATACTTTTTTATTTTGCTCCTCTTACACTCACATAACAACCGAGGGGAGGTAGATTGAAGTGATTTTTTATAGAGATCGCTTCATTAGATTCATCGAGGGCTCGTGGCGAGACCGCCTGTGTTTTGGAAAATTTATTCCCCTTTAGCCTGCAGGTTGATGCGATTTGGTATTTCACAATACCAGAATTTATTTATCGATCGTCTATTATTTCTTCGGAAAGAATTCTAAAGCTTAGGTTTGCTTGAAAGATTTCATTCGTTTTAGCTCAAAATATATCACATTCTAATTGAAAAACCGTAAGACAATATAATACGAGTTTTTTTTCTGTTTAAATGGTTGCATGTTTTAGTGCGACTATAACTATATCTCAAGAAAAATTATAATTGTTTTTTTTTCCTAAGAAAAAAATCCTTGTTAATTTTACCAAAAACAAATATTTAACAGTTAAATTAACTATTAAAGAAAGCAGCGTGTGCAAAGTGAAAAGGTTTAATTTTTTTTATGTTTTTGAGAGAGCTCCAAAAACTCTAAAGTAATTAAATAAGGAACTCTGAAAGCATGTGTGTTTTGAAAACAAACTGCTAATAACATTGTTTCACCAATTTTACACGGGTTGGGTTTGCTCCATATTTCATACATATGCCTCAATTTACACGGTTTTTTGTCAATAAAACTAAGGTTTTTTGAAACACGAGGTTCTCCGACTTTCACAGTAAGTAGACAAGGAGTGAGCGGGGCTCTCAATGAGTTTGTTTACCAACATAAGATTATTTGCTCAGCTTTTCTGTGGTTTGTTGGTAATCAAACTCCATGAGCTACGCAGTTGCATAGCCTAAATACCCAACATGGCTGAATCGGGAATTTGATATACGGTTACACCTCCTATATATACACACCTTGAATAAAATGTTTTTCTTAAATGGTTCTCACAAATAAACATGGTTTTTGAGAGAAAATATTTAAAGTCCCACGTTAGAAAGGCAGATTTCATACCGTGTTAAAAAAAAACATTGGTGTATTTGAAGTGCCCATCTTGCCTCGCGTTGCCATTATTTTACTCGGCTACAGTGTTTTTCCATTGTTTTGTTCAAATGATGGAACCCGTTCTGAACAGTCAGTTTCATCATTCATTAAAGTACGCACTAGGCAACCATCTTCCGAAATTCTTTTTGTTTTCAAGCCACATCACTGGAAATAATCCCGGACATAATAAATAAACAAATGAACATACCCATTGAGTTTGTTATTAGATTATACGGTGTAGGGAGCCCGATGTGCCCTACCTCGAGGTTGCCTCTCGATCCTATCTCAAGTTCGAGTAAAAATGCGTTCGGTTCTCAAAAAAAAGCGTCGAGAAGTATGAAATTGAAATTTTATGAGGGACAAAATTATTCATGTTTTTGACCAACGTTATCTTACTTAACCAGTGGTCGGCAACCTTTTGCGTCCGAAAAGTCTTTCTGGCTTCTGGAGTCTTTCTGGTTTTAGCCCTCGTTCAGTATAAAATGAGAACTTGATGACATTTATGAGCATATTGAAATTTTTGTTTTAATATTTAGAAGTATAAATCTTAATTTACAGTGGTCATTCACATGGTTGCTAAAAAAAATCTTCAATGATGCATAAAACAACATTAAACAACTGTATCTACAAAACAAATAAGCACAGGTTTTGCACAACATAGTCTTGCGAATGAACATCTGTTTGATTTTCAAAATATCAACATTTTAGAAAGAGTTCCTGAATACAACGCCAGAATAACAACCGAAATGGACTCGTTGAATTTTAAGACTGGTGACGACCCTGTCATTGCTTAATTTACACTGACAAAACAAAAGTGAACGAAAAACAAAACAAACTGTCCAAAATCGAAGAAAAAAGTCAAATCCAACTGCAATCTTTAGTATAAGGAGCTCAATAATTTTTTGTGGAATTTGTGAGATTTTGACACTTTCAGACATAATTGTGCTTTGTGATTTGTTTGAGAAATCTTATATGAAAGTACCCAGACAACCATTTGGCGGTTATTTCGAATTTGCAACACAAATATATGTGCAAATATACATGTAAACATATCGTATAAAATGTTGTAGAACCAGTATATGTACGTATCATTTTGGAGGCCATATAGGTACATTAGCAAACATATTTTCCTGATTCTTTTTGGAATATAGGGTAAATGTACCCGAACTTGGCCCCTAAGGCATGGTTGACTATATTTCCCATGATTGTAGCTTTCCTATAATGTGTACCTTCAAAAGTCCTTCGACAAATATGATTGCTTACTAGCCTGAAATGTAGTAAAAATATGTCCTTGCTTTAAAGCGGTGGATAATTTGAGATAAACCTGTGGCCCCCGTTCCGAATTGTGGCCCTTTATGAGTTCCTTAAATTGGCCGCCTCTAGAAGAAATTTGCCTCACTAATACAACAACAGCCCCCACGAATTCGTTGATTATATCCAGAAAGGAAGCACAACAATGTTCTGTGTTGTTTTCAAAAAGTCGAAAGTACGAAATGTCAACCAATTTTTAGAATTGATATTTGCGTGCAGAATCATAATCATAATCTTACGTAAAAAAGTTTCACTTGTTTGTTTCAGTTTTTGGTGTGTTTAAAATTTCTATTATCAGAATCGACAATCTAGAACAAATAGGTTCCAAAATATTGCATTGGTTAACATAAATATGTTTATTAACCGAGCAAACAAATCGTTTGTTCATTTTTTTTAAATTAAATCATGATAGATCTGTTTCCATTGAAGTTAACATACGATAGTGAATGTTCATATTTTTTTATTCCACTCCCATAAAAGGAGGAGAGACATTTTAAAAACCATTATGACCGAGGCAAGAAGCAAGCTAAAGCTAAAACTCAAGTAAGCGAACGAGTCTTTGAATCATATGTACCTACCTACATATTTAAAATGTCGCCCTTAGGAATTTTCTAGCAATCTTTTGCGTACACCCGGATAGCAAAACAAGACAAACTATCGCTCACTCCAGCCAGCCTGATAGAAATAGATTGCATCTCACTCGTTCGTTTGGGGACTATAGCCAATGGAAGCGAACAACAAATTTACAAGCTGGGTGAAATTCAAGCTGCATCTCACTCGCACTCATGCAAAATCATCATACAAACTTGGCAGCGCTTCCTTCGCATATCCTTTTCCTACAGAAAACAAACGTCGTCACCTCTGCTGATGCACAGTGATCCATAATATAAAACAAACTTGGTCAAAATATTATTTTTGATTTCACATGAAATTGAAAACAATAAAATTTAGCTCTTAATAACATAATTTTTCAACATTGTTATGCAATTACTTTTTTTAATAAACATAATATTTAGAATGTCATAATTTGAAGTCCATTCCTTTCAAAGCGACACATATATAGCAAATGTTCATCTCCAGCACAAATAAAATGAAATCAAAATACGTTGAACCTTATTTCCAATTGAAGATTTTTTTTTGGGTATGGATAAAGTTACTTCAACGTTGAGATCCAAGATATCGATTCGGATCCGAATCCTGTTGATTTCGTGCTCAGAAGTTGAGAGGAAAAGTTCTAGAAATTTACCAAAAAAAAAGGCAGCTAAACTTTTAGTATTATAATTCCAACTAAGATGCCAAATACGCTTGAGAGATAAATAAATTGATGATAGTCCAAAATACATTTATGGTATTTTTAAGTGATTTCAATCATTCTTTTAACTTTCGACCGATTTTAAATTTCCATACCACTGTGCACTAACGGCCGACGATTCGGCTGTCGGCTGCCGGCTACCGTCTGCTTGCTGATTTCGTTCTCACACATACATACAAACCTCAATTAGTGGAATTTCATGCCAAGATTAGGCGAAAAAAATGTTTATATTTTCTTCAATTTTAGATCAAATATGTACGTTGTTTGGATTAGGTTATAATTTTATATTTTTTGCCACGTTTTGCTGTAACCAACGGTATTTTTTAGTGATTTTTGCATAGGGAAGTGTGTTTTTAAAATCGATCCGAAGGTGGCAGATGCACTAGCAAGGTAGGTTCATTTCAGAATTTTGGCGAAAATCGTAATTTTACTTCCAGTTCGTCATATGAAAAAAAATTACTACGCAGTTATTTGGATTCAATTGCGGACAAATGCTATGCAGAATGTAGACAAATGCGAATTTCTTTTATGTTTGATTTATTTTATATTTTTAGGCATATGTTTGACATATAAATTACCAAAATGCATTTTGGCATGCCAAGATAAGGAGCATGCCAAGTTAAGGCTCACTTACCCTACACAGAATTTTTTTTGACTATTACGTGTCGCTGAAATTGCAACCTTTGAAATAAATCAACCTGTAATTGACAAAACCTGTAATTTTAAATTGTTTTCATTGAAAATTAACGAAGATTTATTTTTTATTACAGTAAATGTCCTGTAAAAAAGTTGTACACTGAAAATTAAAGGTCACGTAATTTGTTTTTCGACCTGTAAAATTACGGTAAATGTCCGGCTCCTTTTTGTTACAGGACATTTGCGTTATTTTACAGGAAATAATTTTTGCTGTGTACTTTGACAACTTACATCATCATATAGAAAATTGAGGTTGTAATATTGTAGGTCTTCACTCAATATGCGATTGGGAATATCTTCATACCCGACATTTTTCGTAACAATATGGAAAATTTTACGACTTATTTGATCGTCTTCTGCGGCTTGAATGCAGGGCTCTTATTTTCCGTCAATTGAATAAAAATTAGATTATTTCAAAGAAATGCGTTTTTTGCTGTCAAGTTCAAGTTTATATTGTACAATTTATATTTTGCCTGATTGCTGAATTTTTTCAACGTTCATGAAGTTATTGTAGTACCTGGACTGGATCCCCTGAGGAAACGATCTGCAGCTCATGATGGTTCCTCGACGCTATCTGGAATATATAAATTCAAGGGGATTTGCTTCAAAGGCATTAAACCGAAAGCAAATCGTTGATTTCTATAACTAAATTTTTTTCAATTGTAGAACACGTCATCGATGATCTAAAAATCAGACATGCGAATTAATTTTCGTAGTTAAACGATTGCATGCACATGATTACGAATCAATGCAGTTATATACGAATGTATAGAATATATCTCCAAATGGCGAGCAGATTTGCTAGCTTATTTTCGAATTATTTTATGCATAGCACGACAAAATCTGTCAATCACTGCTAATCATTGTATATCGGTCGTTTCACGGATTTTCGTACACAAATGTCGAGTTCATATGTACATAAATACGAGCCTCTGTTCTTGTCGTAATAAAATCATGCAATGCACTTAAATACGATAAAGAATATGCATGGGCCGCACATTGTAGGTGCAGAAATACGAAAATGAGTTTAAATAACATTCTATTTGATATAATCTGTAAAATGAAATACGACTTCTGGTCGTCTGGGTAAGCTTTCGTTTGTAAAATTTCTGGAAACTGATATAAAAAAAACGGAAAAAAAAATTGTTTACACCTTTCATTGCCTATGAACTTAAACCTTTAATGCCACGTGATGTTTGAAAACAACACTAATCAAAATACAAATATCTTGAAAACGCTTGGATACCCTTAAGTAATATATTGGCAAAAAATATTTAAGAGATTAACATGCTCAAAATTATCCAAAGATACTAAAAAGAATCCTAAAAAGGGCTCTAGATAGCATCTAAATTCCCACAGAGAGTTTCAACAAGTCCCGAAAAAGTTTTAGATCAATTCAAAAACAGTCTCAGATCAATCTCACGAGTCCCAAAGAAGCACGCAATAAGGTTGAAAAAAGGTTCAAAAATGTCTCCAGAATCCTGTTAGAGCTTCTAAAGGCTTTAATGTTGTTCTGAGAACAGTCTACAAAGAGTATCGAACCATACTAAAAGTAATTTTTATAGGGTCTCAAATTTGTTTCAGGTTTTCCACGTGGCAAGGCAAAAAAACGACAAATCCAATTCAATATTCTTGTACTTTCAATTCATCAGATCTCTTACGTTTATATCTAGTACATAAGTTTAAAATATGCAGTTTTATATAAATTTTGCTGTCAGAAATTTTAAAATTTCTATTTTTTTTTTCTGCGAGATGAGAGTTTATCATACAACTTGGTTAAAATCATCATTTTATGTTCAACCAATGTTACAAATAAATGAAAAAAAATTAATAAATAAATAAAACAGTCATCGACCAACGCTGATCTTGAACTGGTAATCTCAAACCCTAGGCCAATGTATTCACTCAAACTCAGACTTTAAAATCGTAGTGAGAAAATAAATTTTCATTGAAAGCCGGAGATGGTAGGTTGTTGTTTTGTAAAGTCTAGTTCATTTAGCAATGGGAAAGTTTTGAAGGCACGTATCTTGGAAACCATACGTTTGATCGAAAAAGTTTCTGGAAAGGAAATATAGTTGATCAATCATTTATGGAATAATATGAAATAAAAAATATTTATGTTTGTAAGATATAATTATACTTTATTCTTGATAATTCCCATCGGTCTGTGCACACTTATTCAGTAATGATTTTCATCAGATTTTTCCAGTAGTAATTCATGTCATCGGTGATTTTCGTAATTGCGTCATTTTTCTTGAATTTTCACTACTGTTTCGACCAATTTTTCATATTTGACAGAAACTGGAGATAGTTAAGTGGATTCAGCTGAATATTTTTGCACCACTAAAACACGTTTTAACTCAACGTTACGTAACGTTACTTAACGTTTTACTTAAATGTCAGGTGGAAAATGTAGGCAGAAACATAAAAGAACAGTTACAAAATTTAAATAAATGTAAAATCGATTAACTGAGATCGCAAATGGCGCAGTTTTTATACAATGCTTTTATCTATAGGCGTTCGAAAACATTGAAATCCAAATTTTTCGTAACAAATTTTTTTTAAAGCCTTTCAAAACCACGATTTTTTTTTAATATGTCTTTATTTGTATCAATTCATCATTACATTTATATTAGAGGGAGCCCTATAGTTAACTAGATAATAAAAATTTATTTATAAGATTTAAACTTGCTGAGCGCAATCAAGTATTTAATGTAGGAGAACATCCTGTAATGGCAAAAATATTTTAAACTTAAAACTAGAACTAAACACTATCCTAAAATCAAACTAATTATAAAGAGAACGAATCTCTGCGATGGAAGACTGCATCGATTTTCCTCTGAAATTGGAGATGATTTTGTTGGCCATCTCTTCGATCGATTACTTCGAAACCACGATATTTTTCCTTAAACAACCAGCAAATAAAAACTTTATTCTGTTAGGGACTTTGTCAGAAGCAGAGATGATACAGACACAGAATTCGACTGCCGTAAGTCTTTTAACTTATTCATAATTTGAAATGCTGGTATAAGCCTTGAATTCCCTGATGATCTTTAACCGATGTTTCCGATCTTGTGCTTCATTCTGACACTTGATTTGAGCATTGTGGACATTCTTGACAGTGTTTTCATACTTTTTCACAACTAAAGCATCGTCCTTTTCGGTAAAGCCAACGATTTTGTCAGCGCATTTTTGTTTTCTTCTTTCGAATCTCAAATATCTCGGAAATAAATACGTTAGTTTTAAATTTTGAAAAAAAAAATAGGCAAAATAGTTCTTTTAACAGGCAACACAACACTCTTAAAATATTGCATGTTCGAGCACTAGGGACTTGACTATTTCCAAATAGAACTGTCCCATTTCTAAATATATTAAGCTTTAAACCAACAATAACTAACAATAAACTTTGAACTTTAAACTTATGACTTATTTAAATTCAAATTTTTTTAAGTGAGGGCCTGCTTGAAAAAGTTAACTCATTAGAAAAATAAAGCGGCATTCTTAAATTACGTAACGCCAACATGCACATTTTTGACCCCTTCCTTCCCGTTGTTGAAAACAAAATACATGTGTTGAAAACAAAATATATTTTTAAAAAACTTATTTTTTCCATTAGTTTTTCGAACATCCTTAATATTTAAATAAAAATGTTTTTTTTTTTCATTTAAAAAATGTGACCCAGGAGTCAGCGAAACTTTTCTTGTGGAGAAATAAATTGAACCGTGTAAGTTGAAATTATGGGAAAAGATAAGATGTCAATTGATGTTGAAAAACGTAAATTGCGTAAAGATTACTAATTGAGTATTAGACAAAATTTGCGGGCAAAACACAATCTTTGAACTTACTTACTTACTTACTTACTTAATGATCCCGCGCCGATCCTCCGGTGCATAGGGCCGTGGTAAAAGACCTCCACTGTTGACGATCCGGAGCCAGCGTCTTCACCTGGTCCCAGTCAAGATTATCGTCGACAGTTCGGATTTCAGCGGCTAGGCTTCGCCGCCACGAGTTTCTGGGTCTGCCTCTTCTTCGATGTCCTTCTGGATTCCAATCTAGCGCCTCTCTGCAAATCTCGTTTTCATCTTTTCGCAGCGTGTGCCCGATCCATCTCCACTTACGTTCCCGAATCTCGATTTCTAGCACCCTTTGATGACACCGGCGATGTAGTTCCTCATTCGAGATCCAGTTGCCAGGCCACCAAGCGCGGATGATATTCCGCAGGCAGCGGTTTACAAATACTTGCAGTTTTCGCGTCGTCACCGCATATGTGCACCAAGTTTCGCACCCGTACAGCAATACGGATTTGACGTTTGAGTTGAAGATTCGGATTTTTGTTCGTAGAGAGATCTGGCGTGACCGCCAGATGTTTCGGAGACTCGCAAACGCAAATCGGGCCTTTCTGATCCGTGTTTCGATGTCTTTTCTGGTACCACCATCAGGCGTAATCTGACTACCAAGATACTGGAAGCACTCCACTTTCTCAATTTGTTGCCCAGCTACCATGAAACTGGAGGGATTTTCTGTGTTGATCTCCATCGACTTGGTCTTTCCGACATTGACTTTGAGACCTGCTGCCTTGGAACTTTCGGTGAGGTCGTCGAGTTTGCTCTGCATGTCTTGTTGTGTTTGGGCGAGCAAAACAATATCGTCTGCCAGGTCAAGGTCGTTCAGTTGCTCCATTGTTAAAGGATTCCACGGCAATCCTCGGTTCGGTGCACAGTCAATCGATCCAGTCAGAATCTCATCCATTACGATGAGGAAAAGTAGCGGTGATAAGATACATCCTTGTCTCACTCCAGCAGTTACCGGGATTGGTTCGGACAAGACACCATCGTGCAAAACCTTGCACGAAAATGCCTCGTATTGTGCTTCGATGAGATGGACTAGTTTCTCTGGGACCCCTCGTCGCCTTAGAGTCGCCCAGATGTTTTCATGGTTAAGTCGGTCGAATCTTTGAACTGCAAGAATTTTTTTTAAAGACAGATTTTTAAATTTCTCTTTCGAGTCTAAAACTTTCGCAGTTACTAAATTTTCTCTAAAAAAATGCGTTTATTTTTTTTTCTATCATAAAGTCACTAATATCAGCAATACTGTTGATTATACACAAAAATGAAGTACAGATGATCGATAGCGAATTTATTCACCTTTAATATGCGAAATTTCAAATTATTGTTATGCAATCTGAGATATTTGAATCTGAGTAAAAGTACTTTTTTTAAATTCTTCCGAAATTTCATGATTGGAGCATAGCTTAAAACTAAGCATCGTCTTTCAGCGCCCGATTTCACATTAAAAGTGATCATCAGTTAACTGAGTTCACGTAACGCAAAAAATGGACTTTTTTGACCCCTTCTCCCCCGTATGTCACAAGCGTAACGTTGCAACGTACGTATGAAAATTACGTAACGCTGATTAATACCACCCTCCTCTTTTCATATTTTTAATTTAATCTTTAAGAAAATGAGAAAAAGAAGAAAAAAAAGAAGAAGAAAAAGAAAAGATACAAACCAATTATAATCGTGTTGAAGCTTACAAATTTAGTTTGCATTCCCTGAAAAATTGCATGACATCAAAATAGCTGATTTATAAATAAAATTTTTTGAAAGAAAAAATCGTTGCGTAACGATGAGCATACCTCCCCTACCTCCCCTATGTCACAATTCGTAAGGCTCGAGCTTACTCCATCATCCCCTAGGAGCGTTACGTAATAAATGGATGCTCCCATATCACTTTCTCTTCATTTTTTACAGCTGTCATGATGCTACGCGCCGGATTCCAAACTTGACTAATTGATGTTTGCCGAGATTTGTTCAATTTGCAGCTCGATTTCTCCTATCACATATCTTACATATAGCGCATCAGAATTGTTAATTTTTGAATTGTTTAGAGTATTTTTGTGCAATATTTTGCCACTTTTGGGACTTAAGTCCCTTACAACGTACATACAAATCGCTTTTGCAACTTTCAAGTTCATTCATGAGTACACTCACCAAGGCCGGATTAACGGGGGGGCAAAAGGGGCAATTACCCCAGGCCCCCCGGCTCAAGAGGGCCCCCCGGCTCAAGAGGGCCCCCCGAGTGAAAAAAAGTTTTAACATGACTTTTCAGATTACCTTAATTTCTACAAATCAATGAAAAGTTATCAAAACTAGAAAATCGGAATGAAAACTTGAAATATAACAACTAAAGGGGCCCCCGTAAATAAATATCTAGAATAGTTTTCCTCTCACAAAAATTTAGGGGGCCCTTAGAGTGCTAAGCAATGAAGAAGTTTTCCCGCATTTTTCGGGCTGAGAACATCAAAATCTTAGTATTGAAATTCAAAATTTTCAAAATCTATAAAAAAAAAAAGTAGTAGCGTAAATTGCACCAATCGATAGTACTGAGTTTCTTTAATGAATTTCCATTCCGATTTCTGTCTTAAGTTTAAAATTCGTATTTATTTCCATTTCCATTCCAATTTCTGTCTTAAGTTTAAAATTCGTATTTAAACATTTTCAACTGATTTAACCAACATTTATCCATCTACTGAAGTCCTGAATTAAGCATTCATATTTAAATGATCATTCTCAAATTATCATTTAAACGATCTCATAGTTGAGTTGCTAATATCATTGAGTGATTCTCTTAACATGGATATTTCTATGTTTTTTCCATCTTATATTTTTCCAGATGCAATTCATTGAGATTTTCATGTCTAGTGTTGTTTCTTCAGTTATTGAAATTCAGTTTCATGTTTTTTCTGAATTTTGAGAACTTAGAATCCCTGTTTAAGGTACTAAACTCATTTGGATTTCTTATCTGATTTTTTTCAATGAAAACGGATTCTGTATTTTAATCATTTAATCTCTATTCTGATTTTTTCAAACGATTTTTTTTTTCACTTCTACCCTTTTTTCTTTGGGGCATCGAATGAAACTTTTGTCACATTTAGAATAATAATTTGATAACATTTTTTTAAAGATATAAAATTGTAATACACATTTCGTGCAATTTCTGCTGTGATTGTAACTATAAATCTCCATTTTTTATATTAAACTCATATTTCGTTACTCAAAACATGATTTGAAATTATGATTTAGATATGAGACACTGAATTGTGGTTGTGAAAATAACCTAATTTAAAGTTTTGAATTCTTCAACTCTTATATTTGTATCTCTATAGAATTTGAATTTAATTATTTTGTTTTTTTTTAAATTTTGTGTTCTATGTTTCAAATCTTCATAATACTTTCCATTTGTCATAAGATGAAAATTTCCCGACAATCAATAATGACATGAAAAATATTTAAATTATCTATCCGGTCATTATTTTAAATAAGAGAATTTTAGTTGGTGATAAGAATATTAAAAAAAATCAGAACAAAATTTTGCATTTGGAAGCTCCAATCAGAGCTTTCATTTTTGATAAATTTCTCAACTCTTCCGCAATGTTTGCACGTGACTGATTTACAATTTTTATTTGAAGATACCAGAAACAAATTTCTACACAGACAAAATGGCTATTTGAAGAGAAAATATTGAACTCATTTCCAGTTCTTTTACACGTTTTAAATGTTTTGTATTCTCTAGGATAGCATTTGAAAAAAAAAAAAACGAATCATTGGGGCCTCGAAAAAAATTGCCCCGGGCCCCCCGATGGCTTAATCCGGCCCTGACACTCTCTCATAGAAGTTGGCCAGAATAAGTCACCTACTACGTACTTACAACTAAATTTTGAAATTTTCAAGTTCATCAATGAGTAAATATAATTCGCTAATTTGGCAGTTGTTTCTCTTTGTAGAGAAATATGTAACTTTAAAAGCCTTCATTTAAGTATTATACATATGTGACTTTGATTGCTTGGGTGACAATCGTAGGTTCCCAGAAGTGTAGGATTGATTCTAATCTTGGTACTTGATATTTGGTGTTAATAAGAGAAGCTGATTTTTTTGTCCTGATGTCCGAAGAAGCAGTTAATTTCAAACGTTCATCAACCTTAAATGTTCAATGCTCATTTGAAATTTTAAAAAAAATTATCTCTACTGTAAAATTTGTAAAAATACGCTGAATATACATAAATTTTGTTTCGGGTTTTCAGGAGCCATGGATCTCATTAATTGCTAAGTTTCTTTAAACAACTTTTTATGTACATCAATGAAAAGAATATCACACATATTTTCTGGAGTCGTAAGAATAAATTGAATAACTGTGAAACAAGCCAAACATCTCCCTCAACAATGGCATTCCCGTTCAATCGCAATCATCTATTTCAGCAAACATCAAAGACCCATCAAACCTCGCAAATAAATGGAAAAACTGCTTCGAACACACAAAACCTACCGACAATCAAATCCATCCGGATCTCAAATCCGGCAAAGTTTGTGCGAATAAAAAAGGGAAGAACGTGAACAAATTATTTAAACTTTGCAATAATTAGCCCGGAGGGTAGAATTTTAATTAGATGCCTTTATGCTTCCCGCGTATCCATTTCCAGATGAATTTTTGCTAGCACGACTGCTATACATAGTCGGTCGTCGCGTTTTCGTCACAATGCTGCTGTTACGGTTAAAGTGGCAAGATCTTCGAGAGTAGAGTGAATCGTTTTAATTTTTTTTTTTCGCCTGTGTTGCGAAGTTTTGGTGGAGTTTCGCGCAGAAACAAACGCAAGCTGAAAGATCCAGATATCAAGTTGGGCCTCGGCGCGATGGCATTCAACTAACTATGCGAATGAATTCACACTTAGTAGGAACAGCAGCTGCCCGCCTTTTGGGGAGAAGTTCACATCCCGGGTAAGGTTCCTGGCCGCCCCGATTTTGGGTTAGGCGAATATTGAATCAAATCCCGCGCGCCCCGGCTCACAACATCATTATGGAATTCTTTGCGCCTTTGAGCCCTCGGCGGAGAAATGAGAAATCCAAGCTCCCAATTAGATCTGGCAACGACGATATACATAAACCCGGGCAGGACGGGTGAAAGAATTCCATTCTTGCAAACGGCCGGCGTGAGTAAAAAGAGAATGTCACTTGCAGATAAAGATGTTTCGCCAGAGATGAAATAAAGAGCTCCACGCCGAACCAACGAAAGAACGAATTAACCCTCGAGACATTACAGAAATGAATCCCTAACGCTAGTGATTTTTTCCTTTTTTATTTTTGCTCTACCAACCAACTCATTTCGCCAGCACTTCATCCGAAAAATAATTTTACAACAAATGCTGTTAATAGATGTCAGCACTTTCGTGTTTGACTTGCCAAGCGATTTGATTCGATGACGGGATGAACATTTAACCCATTCTTTCGGAAAAAAAACTTTTCTTCAATCAAGAAAATTAAAAGTCTTCAATAATTGCCAAGCTTCCGAAAGCTTATCGACATCTATTCGAGAGATCGACAGGAGATTGGTTGTCATCATTTTCACAACCCTTTTGCATAGGACAATCCCGGAACCGACGGGATCAAAGTGAAAATGTTAGCTGCATAGAAAAAATTAGGGCAGGATATTTGTTTCTCTTCAGCGTTTAAGTTTTTTTTTATGAGCATGGACCCAGTGATTTACACTGATAAAAAAAATCGATCGGGCTGAATTTTGAACCCTGGAAAAGTATGAAGGCTACACTTTTTCTAGTTAATCGCACCATTGATTCAGTATCATCTGTACAAAAGATTATCATCTGTCCAATGATTTACACTATTTTATATCAGTTTCGTTTGATGTTTTCATCTTTTGACCACGAATAAAAGTATTATTTAGATTTTTTAAATAGAAATCAGTACAAATCAGTACACATTTTACTCATTGTGTTTCAAAATTCATGTCAACAAATAACAACATGTAGGCGACCATGTCAACAACTGAAAATGACACTGAATTTCAGTGCTGATAAGTAACAAAGGGGCGTGATCTGATGAATGTGAGATTTTCGAGAAATTGGAGAACGGTTGCCATGGACCGAGTGAATTGTCGTCAGATGGAATACTATGAAAATGAAAAAAAAAATAATAAAAAGCACTTTTCGATACTGTTTACATCTGAAAACATTTTTCATCATTCCTGGTCCTAATGAGCATCCATGCCAAATTTCAGACCTCTAGCTCTTAAGACGGCTGAGTCTATAGAGGACAAACAAACAAACAAACAAACACACAGAAATTGCTTTTTATATATATAGATTAATAGTTTTTCGTATTAAATAGTTAATTAAAAAATTATGTCCAAAACTTTGTACAATGGTGAGGCAAATTTATGTAATGTGTTTTTCAGTACAGTAGAATTCCGCTAATCCGAGCTCTGGTAATCCGAGCCACCATTGGTAGACAAAATATATGTAAAGTTGTGATTTATTTTAAAATTTTTGGCTATTTTTTGGTCTTGGATTTCAATCAAACAACTTTCTTTGTGAAATGCCCGACGTTTCGACCATTTTTGGTGGTCTTCCTCAAGGGTATTGTTTAATGGTTGTTGTTGTTATTGTTGTGATTTATCACAGGGATAAATTGTTTCGATGTTTCGATGCTCAAAGTCCAAACTAGCTGAATTTTTTTATTAAATAGCTCAACCAAATCCATGTTTTCACCGAGCCATACGCCTGAATTTTATCCAATATTAAAGGAAAGTATTCGGTTTGTCAATGTATATCGAGTAATTCGAGGTTTAATTTATCCGAGGTGGTCCTTCCACAGACTAACTCGGATTACCGGGGTTCTACTGCAAAAAAAAAGAGAGTTTAATTTCAACAATTGTTAAACTCAATGAATCCGCTCAAGAGTCTAGTGGATTAAGCTTATATGATTGAGTTTAAAAAAAAGTTTTCTTTAAGTAAGCTTTCAATTCTTTTTTTTTAACCTTAAATAAGAAAAGTAAAATTTTCAAAAATAAAAGTAAGAGGCTAAAGTTTTTCAGTTCAAATATTATTCTTGCAAACTTGATCCATATTAAAAATTTCAGTTTGAAATATGGTTTTAGAAAACATAAATTTTAATTATGTATATTAATACACCAATCAAAAATCCAATTTTATTCAGTTTTTTATATAATCATGTTTCTTTATCAGCAAGTATTATTAAATAAAAATCAATTGCATAAATAATTTCCTGTTGATAACTTGTTTAAATAAAAAAAAACTTAGAAACTCTACTTTTTAATTGTGATTCCCAGTTGAATAGTGGGTGCAAATTCAAAATTTGAAATTTAAGAATGAACTAACAAATAAGTTTATAAATTTGAAATCACTTGGATTTCTCAACGAAATAATAATTTTGATATTTTTGACTTTATTCAAAAACTTATCAACGAGCTTAATCTGAATCTGAATTTTGCATCTCTATTCTTAATGATTATTCTGAACCTGAATTCAAAACTTGAATTTTAAATCTTTTACGATTCCTGAAATCTACAAAAGAAAATACAAATTCCAGATCTTAATTCCTGATCAAAATCTTAAATATGAGATTAAATCATGAAGCAATAATTGTAATTCCTGTTCTGAGATCCATTCCGAATTCATTAAAGAAAATTATTTTAGTGGAAATCGATAACCTGATTTAAAAAATGAATTTTGAATAATAAATTTGATTCCGAGTTTTCAATTTTGGCCATTTTGAAGGCGGCATTTTAGTTGTGCATCTGAATAAGCAACAGTTTTTTTTTTCATATTCGGATAATTACTATCAAAATATTGTAAATGCAAATGGTATTCAAAAATCTTCAATCAAATTTTGTATGATATGCAAAACCAAATTTGAGCAAGGATTGCAAAACAGCTTTTTATTTCTAAACGGTAATATAGATTCAATCGACAATCAAGAATCCTAAACTGGATACAGATTTGAAATATGAAAATAGAAATATAATTTTCGTTTTGATAATGTGAAACCAGAACCTCCAAAATGAGTTCAATCTGAGAAAAATGTAATATTGAGAATTGTGAAAACTTAAAAAAAAACTCTAACAGAATTCTAAACTTTGAATAATTTTTCGAGGTTTTTCCATTAGTCTAGATTAAGGTAGCCAGAATTTTTCCAGCACCTACCCGGACTGGATGAATTCGGGCTATTATTACAAAAACCTGGCTTAATCAAGGCTTTGTTTCCAAAATATTCACAAAAAAATCAAGGCAATATCAGGGCAAAGTTGAACAAAACCAAAAAATTACTACAATTATATTTCAGCAGATTTAAAAACGTATTTTAGACTATCAAAAAAGTTTTCATAATTATATAAATATAAAACTTGCCCAAGAAATTTCGTTTTGCGCGGATAAATAAAATTTTTACAACATTATTTGTTTTTTGTATGTTTTGACAAATAAAATGAATGGGTCCGGTGAAAATTCGGACATTTTTCAATGAAATCTCGAAAACCTGGCCGGACCGGACTTTTGTCAAATTTAGTTTTCAATATCCGGGCAAACCCAGTTAAAACGGGGCAAACTGACAAACTTACCCTAGATCATTGCTATAAATAACCTAACTCAATCTTCAAACTTTTATTTAAAACTAGCTAATCATTTAAATGAAAAGATAAGTTTGGAACCTTGAATCCGATGCATTTTTTTGACAATATTGGGTAACTGTGTTTGAAGACGCCACATTTTCTTGTCCTTAAAATTCAAATTAAGAGGATGATTGACTTTTGATGAAAATCCTTACAAATATCACCAAAGAGGGGACCAACAGAAATCGGAAAAATTGAAATTTAAATATTAATGCCAAATGACTTAGGAATGCAAACGAAACTGGTGTCGATCAAATATCGACTTAAAAATAGGATAAATCGCCTCAAGGGGAACCAAAAGGAATTTGGAAAATTGAATTTTAATTTTGATACCAAATGACTTTAAAACGCACGAAATGTTGAGATATTGTGTCGATTCGAATCGACTATCTGGCACTTTGCCTTTTTTTCAGAAAACTTTCAACTTTTTTTTTCTTAGCGGCCCGCCACACTCCCCCACACCAAGAAGCTCATAAGAGCCCCCTGGTAATGGACGCTAACTGTTCTCAGCATGTCTGACAGCAAAAGGAAAAATACAAAACGCGAACAAAATTTACTCGTGCTGAGAACTTAAATAATATAGTTACTTAGTGCGAAGAGATGTTACGTTACAAAAATTTGATTGGAACATGAATCTCAGTGGAAATAATATTTCCTTTTAAGAGATCCATGTACATATTTGATATTGATTACTAAAATTTTATTTGAAATGCTACAAAAAGTTTAACTACATTTAATTATACTAAATTTACAGCTAAAAAAAATACAAAACTAATAATGAATAACTTCTGAATAGTGGTTGGATGTTCAACGGCTTAAATTTTCTTTGAAATAATGTATAAGTTTGGTCTTGAAACAGTTTCTATTCGTTAAATTTTTTATATCTTCAGGAAGAACGTTGAATTTGGTTGGACCAATAAATGAAATTCGACGTTGGCCACGAGACGTTGAAGATGTACTGCGTACTTAGTGATGAGAAAAGCGGGTGTTATGGATTCTAACTCCTGTTGTAAATCTCAAGCTTTGACTACTGTTTGACGAGTGCAAATTATCAAATACATAAGTAATTGTTTGTAAGTCGCAAAGTTGATTTAGAGGTAATATGTAGTGTGACCTGTTAGAATAGATTAGATAAGTTGGATAGAGTAGGGGAAGATTAAAGATAGTCTGTAGGCGTCGGTTTTGTAGGGATTGTAGACGTGACAAAAGGTACAAAGATGCCCTTCTCCATATGGCGATCAAATAATATAAATGAGAATGTATGAAGGCAAAATAGAATTTTAGCAGAACGTGGTGTGGGACGAATGCTTTGACCCTCCATAAGATTCCGCTATAAGATGAGATCTTTTTTTTGTAAATTTTCAATGTGATTGCTCCATTACAGAGTTTCATCCAGACTAATACCCAAATATTTGAAGTTGTTCACTCTTTCGATCGCGATTTCAGTGATTTTGGGATTATTATGTGGTTCAATTTTTTTTTCGATAAAAGTGGAAGATCATATATTTTGTTTTGGTGAGGTTGAGTGTCAGAAGGTTTGTGGAAAAGTATTTATGGAGAATTTCTATATCTTCTTCCATAAGCATGGTAACACTATTTGGACAGGTGCCAGAGTAAAAAAGAGCTGTATCATCAGCAAACAGGTGGGGAACACCATGCAGAGGTAACTTGCTGATATCGTTCATGTACAATTAAAATAAGAGAGGCCCTATGTTGCTACCCTGCTGGACACCGATATCTGAAACTTCTAATGAGCTTCTTGCAGTTCCTAAACAAACAAATTGTTTACGGTTGGCCAGATAACTTCGTATCAAGTTGTTCGCAGTGCCCCTGAGTAGTTGTTCACCTCAAGGATGTCACCTGATTTAAAAATCAGAGTCACTTTAGCTGGTTTTAGATATTCTGGATAGATGCCAGACTTTAACATTTTTTTAAAACATTTAGCAAGAATGCTTGAAAATGACAAATGGTGATTTTTAAGTAAAAGCGTAGGTATGTTATCGGGACCATTGCTTTTTTTTATTTTTAAGAGATATATAGTATAACTGTGATAACCTCATTAGCAGTTGCAGGGTGTAAAAATAAAGAGTTTGACACACGGTCAATATTCACTAAACTGTTATATGTTGGATCCACGATTATTTTATTTGCCAGAGATTTCCCGACGTTGGTGAAATAGTGATTAAATGTCTGACATACTTCATTTTGATCTTCTACAATCATATTATTAACTTTTAAGTTTATCTCAGAGTTAGTATGAGATCTACCTAGCATTGAATTAATGTTTTTCCTGATTTTTGAATGAGGTGTGTTGTTCAAAATATTTGCGTAATAGTCTTTTTTATATTTTCTCTTGGTAACTTCAACTTTCTTTGAAATATGATTAAGCATTTCTCGTAAGTGAGCATCTTCGGGATTCCTTTTCACTCTTTTGATATAGTTGTGTTTTATTCTAATTAACGTCCAGAGGTCAAAAAACATCCACGGACAGTAAGTGCCCATGAGTTTCACTGACTTAGTCACTTTTTTGGAGCAAGTAGTAAGCAAAGAGTTATAAGTTGCCACAATATTTTGAATACATGTACTAGCATCTTCAATTTCAACAATTTCTCTCAAATAATTCCCAAATTTTTCGTCTAGTCAAAAATGATTAATAATGTTTTTGCTCAATTGTAACTGCTGCTTGTCTGATTTTAAATCAAAGGTTGTAATTACTTGGAGATGATCGCTTAGATCTGTATAAATTGTGTCGTTTTTCAAATTAAATGCATTCATATACTTACATACTACATGGTCTAAAATATTCTCACTGATAGGTCTAGTGGTTAAAGTGTTGGTACACAAAAAGCCAAATGATTCGAGAAGGTTTTTATATTTTATCACAGAATTATTGTTTGTAACATTTACCGGAACGTTCAGATCGCCAACTATAAAACAAGAATGATTGTCGGGCACGGAGGACAACAGACACTCTAATTTATCACAGAAGGTATTAAAGGGAAACGAGGGTGGTTTCTAAATGCCATGCACATCAATAATTTGCCCGTTAATGGCCAATTCCACAGAGATTTTGTGAAATCCATCAATACAAATATTTTGAACTGTTTTAAATTTAAGATTACTTTTAATATACATAGCTAGGCCACCATTCGATTGATTGCGGCACGAAAAAATAGAAGCGTAATGACAATCACATCAAACACAACTTTAGACTGCTCTACAATTTCTAATAAATTATTGAATGCGTTTTCAAAAATACTATACAATATTATAGATTTCTTGAACTCTTTAAGAGATCCATGTTGTACGTATTTTACATGATAATTTTCAAATGCCAAAAACAGGTCTTAAAAGAATGGAAAACTGATATAAGGTTTTGGAAAATACTCTTGAAATTCTAGTTCAAGCTTCTTTACGACCGGGATTATTATCGTTATTGTAATGTCTTTTCTATCGCAAAGTGATGAAAACTTTTCTTATGTGTTTTGATGCAATGTTAAATATTTACTAATAGAGCTTAATATTATCCTTATCTTGAAAAGTGCGTTGAATAATGAAAAGTTTCAACGAGCAATAATCTAGCAAAAATGTCGATATACCAATGTTTTTGTGATTTTAGAAAAAAAAATGTATGCATAGCAGTTATCGAACCTATATATCATGTTATTTTAAGGTTGCCAAATTGCCCGGTTTTATCCGGGTTTGCCCGGATATTCAATACAAAATTTAGGAAAAGTCTGGTCCTGTCCGGTTGCTTGGATTTAATTCAAAACAACCTGGATTTATTCACTTTATTTGCCAAATCAAAAAAAAAAAAACAATTCTGTCACAAATTTTTTTTTGGACACATAAACCAAATCGAAATTTTCTGAACAATTTTTATTAAAACTTTCTCGAAAGTTTTTTTTCGGGTGCTAAAGTAAGATTTTAAATCATCTTATAAGTTGCAAAGAGAACAAAATTATTTCAGGATTTTTTCTTGATTTTTGTGAAATAATTCCTGGGTTTTGAACAAGTTTTTATGGATATTGCCCGGATTTTTGGTCAAAAATCTCGAAACAAGTGCCCGAATTTTGCCAGGTTTGTGGATAAAATTGCCACGATCCATCCGGCCCTTATAGGTGCTTAAAAAATTCTGACAACCTTATGTTATTTACTATTCCTTCACATACTTATGCATTACTAAGAACGTCCATCAACATATGTGACAACCCTTAAAGCTCTGCAATGGCGTTCGTCCATTTTTTAAAAGCAAAACAAAAACGTTTAAACACAAATTACAAAACTGAGTTAAACTCTCCCTGTTACCCTTTCAAGGGAAAGAACCAAGAATGACTCGTCTCCGGGGGATGGGCCTGCTACTTTCATCCAAACACCCACCCACCCATATTCTGCAGGAATTTCGTCGTCGCCCGTCTATTCGGGGGAAAATGGGCCTGGACATGACGGCCAAGTGCATATATCAGTGATGCTAGTGCAGTGAGCCACACAAAAAAAAAACTAATTACACTGATTTATGTTGCTATTGTGCATTGTTTTTTCACCTTTTTGGCTCCGCGCATTTCTTTGGGATTCCTCTCGCCGAGACGAAGGTTTCGTGGTGCACGTTTTTGGGCTCCAGGGTTGTTTACACTCTTCTCAGGGTGGCTTGATTCTGGTGGTTAAGACTTTGGGAGAATGAAGAAAAAAAACACCTAATATTAATTTTTTTGAATGACATTGTTTTGAAGCTAGCAGACAGAAGAAAACAAATTAATTTTTGATAATTTCGCATCATGAATCCACCTGTGAGCTTGTTAAGTAAACTGAAGGAAAGAATCTGGGCATAAATTTGAGGGTCTTTAAAAGTCAAAATCTTATGGCAGTCGGGCCACAAGTTTTTCCAAATATATCTGTTACTTTTTTCATGGTCACTTTTCTTTCAAGCACCCTAATATGTGGCCATATATTCGTTGGTTGATGAATTTGTGATGTTTATTTACGATAAAAGAATCTTCACACCAAGAATATCCATCGAGTGTTTTCGTATATAACACTTATATAGGATGAGAAATTATCTTTGTTATCAAGCACAAAAAAATTTTGAATACAAAAAAAATCACAAGTTTATAATTTTACAAGTAAAAGATTTAATTTAGTAAAATAAGGAATGAAATAAGTACGACATCAATGCCATCCCGATTTTCAAAAATTTTGCATTTGTTTTTACAAAAAATTAGAACAGCATTTCATTCCTTAGACTTTAATCTTTTTATCTGATTACCATAATAATTAGTATTTAAGTAATGTGTTTCGAATACAAATTCTCTTAGGAATATTTTATTGCACAGTCTGTAGTGAAGTGTAAATGTGAATTTCTTCATATAGTAAAAAAGTTCAAACACTAGTTGTTCGAATTTCCTTTGATAGACCCCTTCATTTTTTGAGCTTCATATCAATTTGTACGAAGCAGAGATACAATAATGAATTTCGTTCTCTGGCATTTGAAAGTGTTTGAAAATTACTAGATTCCACATCAAACAAGATCAAAAAGTGTAAAAATAAGAATCTACATCTATTACTCGTTTTTCTTTAGTTTTCTATGAGAAACTCTAAAAAACTATGTCACGATGTGAGAAACAATGTCATCATCCTTTTGTTATCATTAAGTGATAACTTTATTACATTATGGAACACAAGAATTTTGATGACACGTTTGTCCATTTTATAAATAAAAAGTAATTCAATTATTCAAAAAAAAAACATAACCTCATTTTCGAAAGAAATACAACCTAAACAAAAATTATATGTCCGAATGCAAGCTTTCAAAATTTCTATTGATCTTACTAGTTTTTGTTCGAAGATTTTGGAAATCTCTAAACCTACTTCAATCCCACCGTACTCTTTTTTTTTTTTTGTTTTTTGTTCTTCCTAATGCCCAACTCCACATTCAAAAGGGTTTTGATAAATAGCACACGAGGCCTCAAAATCAATAAATAGGTAAAAAATAATTCTGACAAAACTAAAAAATATAACAAAATAATTGAAACAAAGATCAACTTTCCCCAAGACTGCAAGTAATTTTGAATTCTGCGCGTGAAGCTATGGAAGTTTTCTATTGGTTGAATTTTCCGAATTCTGTTGAATAATAGATTCTTAACGGTTTTTAAAAGAAGTATTAGCTAAGTTTAGTTTAATACATTATAAAAAGTTTAAATAAAACCATTTAACAAACTTCAACAAATTTGTCAAATGATATTAAATATTGTCTAAATTTTCTTCAGTAATGTCAAAAATACTCGTCTACCTAAATTACTAGAAACGGTCCAATTTCACTGATTCAGTTTTTAAATGATAAACTTTATCACCAAAACAAGACATGGTAGGCAAAATCTGACAAAATATTCGAGCTCAGGACACTAAAATCTGCTATATAAGTCATTTAAACATAGGCACCAAAATGCTGTCTCTTAAATTATCAAATAAGTTTTATAGATATGTAATGGTAAGACTTTTTTTTGTTTTTTTTTTTCAAAAATGTTAAAGTTTTATCTTTTTCATCCTTATATTATTTTCATTGATGAACACTTTATCAACTTTATTGGTGAAAGTAATAGTTTTTATTTTTAATAAGAACAATTCAATATAACGAAAATTTAAGGTTGATAGATAGTTAAAAAAGCGGATAGGTATTAGAAATGAGCGAGAAGAATTTGAATGGAAGCATTTTCATCACATGAAATCAATTTTGTCCTCATGGAATTAATTTCAAACTTCATAATCTTGAAATGTTCTTTCTGGAAGAATATAACTTTCAATTATAAGGCCGAAAATTGAATCAGCATTAAGTTTTGATAATTGAAAATGAAGACAAGTGTTGACAACTAAAATTTAAGTCGAGTGTTCAAATAAATACTCAGATTTCAATCTCAATCCACAGGACCTACAGTCTGGACTTAAGACTCTAATTTTACTTCAGAATATGACGTTGACAATTCGTTACCAATCTTTAATGGTAAATTTTGAATCGTGATTCCATAAATCTAAAAAAATTAAAACAAATTTTTGACTTTCAAACCCCATATCTAACCTTTTAAAGGCGTTTTTCTAAAGAAGATAAACAAGTTCAAATTCGAAGCCAACCGTTTCAACTTCACATTCATTCCTGAAATCCTAATATAACGTATCAAGAATGTAGTAGCCTTGTGAAAGAAACTTACTATTTAAGACAGTCAACAAAAAGAGTAAAAAAGAGAAAGTACCCAAACATTAAAAAAATACAGAAGAAAATTAATGTCATGGATCATTTTCAGCAGAAACATAACATTCAACCAGAATCACTCTTAACTTTTAATTTTTCATTTTTTGTTTTTCCAAATGCTCAGTTTAACATTTAAACGTTTTTGAATAATTTTCAACAAATTTTTTTCCATTGAGTTTTCAAAATTTCCATTTCAAATAAATTTACTGAATATTCAAAATTTTTTGTTTAAAATATTTTGATAATAGTTTTCAAATGAATCTAAATTTTCGAAGCTTTATATAATAAACTATAAAACTAATACTGCAGAATATATGCAATATAATGGATTAAGAAATTATCTATATAAAGAGCGCTTCGAAGTAGCAACTTAATTTTGATTTCTAATGTTTTTAAATAAGTATATTATTTGTTCTTTCAATGTTTACAACCGAATTTAGAATTATTTATTTTTCAACCAGTCAACGAAGTTTGCCAGAATTTTTTCAGCACGTATCCGGGCCGGAGAAACCGGGTAATTTTATAGAAAAACCTGGAAAAATCCGGGCATTTTAATTTCGAAGTGACGACCTTAAATCCGGGCAAAATCTAGGCAAATTTTCTCAAAATCCAGAAATTGCTCAACAAAAATTAAGAAAAAAAATTGAAAAATTTGTAAATTTTCATCAATACTCATCAACAGATTTCACAACCTATTTAAGATTTCCAAAAAACCTTTCATGATATCAAAACTGATGTTATAAAATCGCTTGGTACCTGAAAAGGAACCGGAAAAGAACTTTTTCCTTTAAAAACTGCAAAAATTGAAGGTTTTTTTTCTTCGAATTTTAAGTGTTTTTAGAGGAAAAAACTCATTATTGTTTGCTTGTTTGCAAAAAATCTATTCAAAACTAATGTAAAATTTATATATCGATAGAAAGTCGATAACTTAACCAACAAAACCCACTCAAAAAGTCATACGAACTCGTCCGAACTCTTAAGGTTATAACTTACTGGAAAAAGGAAATGTTTTGAATATTTTGTAGTATATCTCCTTTCTTAGTTGAAATATGTATTTGACATGTTCCACAAATTTGTGTGTTTCAACAATTTGAACAACTTTCTAAATTATACCAAGTTTGTAGATCGTATACTAAAAAATAAATTAAATAAAAACTCAATACAACTTGTATAATTTTCAAAATGCTCGTAACTTTTATCATTTTCATGAGATCTTGATGGTGTATTCAACAAAGTTTCTTAGAATCAAAGATCTACAACTTTTGTGAAGACATCAAGCCTCTAAACATATTATTTTAAGAATTTTTTTTATTTCCCTTCTAGGTGTAAAAATCACTTTTTTCTTTCAAGAAATCGGTAGATCATCAAAAAATATGAAAATGTTGTGAAGACATTAAATGTCGATCGTTTACCGTTTGTTCGCAAATAATTTTGGTCGTTTATCAGGAGCATTTACCCCTGTGTGCGCCGGGCAGGAATCCCCCTTATTTAATTAACATTTTTCAAGTAGAATGTTGAATGGTCTGTTTTAAATGTATCTATTTTCAACTGATTACATTACCACAGTAGAAATATAAAGCCAGCATAAATACGATTACTTGAGGAAATGATATCATTTACTTTTTCAGTAAACTTCATTTGTTTCATTTTTAGAACAAGCAGAACAAGAAGAATTGTTTTGTTTTGTTATTTAAAAGTGCAAAAAAAATGAAGTTTGAAATGTCTTTTATATTTGAAAAGTCATTCGAAGCTTTACAATTTACTATCTTTTATTGACCCTACTATTGACTATTGTTGCAAGTTATTCTCAAACACTTCACAAATTTAATCTTTTTCGAATTTAAGTGGTCGTCAAAAACCAAGAAAGGAATGGGCTAATTTAAAGTTTCATATTATCACCAGCTTGTTGGGCATCGTGTAACAAGTACTAATTGAGAAAAATTACTGGTTGCTCCATTCACATCGGAATTTTCCCAAAGAGGGTATTAACTTTTTCATTTCACCAATCTACCAGATATCACCTGGACAGCCCTGGGACTTCAGGGAATCGACATCAGTCTTCCGATGCCCGGTCTTCTGATGATGATGATGATACTGCTGGAGATGGAACGTGTGAAAACTGTTTCCGGTACAGTTCCTCTATCGGTCATCACACAATTTTCCAGTTTTAAACTGAAAAATCATTCGGGGAATGGGTTTGATGATACCGATGAAGGGTAAGAAAAATATCATAATATTGATAAATTACAGTCAGAGTTTGTAACGAACGGATAGACTGAAGGTCTTCAGCAGAGACTATGTTGTATGTGGTATAATAAACACCCTGGAGATCGAAGCTCGGTACCTCAACAGCCAGCAGTAACACAGATGAACTAGATGTATGAAGATAAATTTTCCACAAATTTCACCCATTCAAGTAGCCAAATAGTTCCGGTGGTCTGCTACAATCTGACCAGAATCTACTCAGCCAAAAAATCTCCCCCTTCCGATTCCTTCTTCCTGAGAACCAATTTCAACAGTAGTTTACCAACTTCTCTATTCTTCCTCGTCTTTATAAAACACATAGATACACATATGTATAGTTAAGAATGAATGCTACTCAAGAAGAAAATTTTCATTTTTACTCACGTCTTCACATTTGGTTCTTCCATTTCTCTTCCCATTCACAGACGAAGGCGATGACGGTCCGGAACAACCGGAAACGAAAGATGTATTATCGTCTGGGTCAGCCAGTCCATCATCGGCACATTACAGGGAGGGCACCGAAGTTACTGCTTCCTTGGACCAGAAGGATTCCGGTAATTCTCCTTCTAGTGGCTCCCCTCCAATCTCTTCTTCAGCCCCTCGGCAGCGATTGTTGAAGAATAATCAACCATCGATGAAAACAAAGCTTTCTAAGGGCTTGGATCAGAATAGTAGCAGTAAAAAATTGGACAATCAATCCACGTCGAGTAATTCGAAAGCTGGTGAAGCTTTGACGGGGACTTTCGGATCGGCTGACCCAGGGGATGATTTGGAGCGGTCCATTCCAGTCTCGTTGATTCATGATTCCGGTGCCGAATGGTAAGTTTTTTTTTATTTAAATATTTTAACTTGACTGTAATGAATGTTTATCTAAGAATCAACTCAATTTAAAAAAAAATATCCATCACAAAAATTACCTTGTGAACGAGAATTCAAATTTAGTTTAAACTCTATGAGCTTGAAAAGTTTAAATTAAAAATAAACTTCGAAATGATGACTAAACCATCTTTTTGTTTGGAGTCAAAAATTATTTTATTTGAACATCTGAAAAATAAACCTTTAGATTGAATGTCTTTTCAGGACATGATAAACAGAATATTGGAATATGAGACTAATAAGAGATCTGATTAGAGTTTAAAGATTGTTTACAGATTATTTTTGAGTAGATATATTATGTAATAACGAATATTATAACGAAATTTGGTTAAATTTATTTGATGAGCTCTTGAATTTATCAAAACAAACGTATGATACCTCTCTTATCTTTCATATCCCATGAGGGGAACCAAATCATCTTAATAATATCTCTTGTGTTTAGATACTTTTCCCAACTTATTACCATCAGCTAGATTAGCACTCAAGTAATTAAAAAAAATTCATGAGAGTTCCCTGAGTCCTATCAAATCTGTGAAAGGAGGAAGAAGCCTGAAATAATCATAGAGAAACAATCTACACAAATACCCTATGCTATATTATTTGAATAATAAGATCTCAATTGATCCAAAAATATTGCATGTAAACCTTCCTACTCCTTACTCTCTTTCTGTTGAAGTGAGGGTGGGTCTCGAAACATTATTAAAACACTTGCGTATACTTCCATGATAAATTTGTTTTTTTTTGTTAGTTAATTTCTCGAGTAATACATGAAAGGGAGACCCCCTCCCTTCTTCTAATCCCATAGTGGAAAAACAGATGGGTCTCAAGCATCGCATCTCGAATTTGGAAAAAAATGTAAGAGAGACCCCTCCCCCTTTTCTATCTTCACGAAGAAAGAAGGGAAGAGTCTCAAACCATCTTTAAAATGTTCTTCCTACCAAAAACTCTCGCATTTGGATCCGTTTGCTTGATTAGTTCTCGAATTGTGCGTAATTTCTCGTAACCAATTACACTCCCATACAAAATTTTGTTTCATTTGTTTGATCGGTTCTCGAATTATTCAAACATGTTTCTTTTGTTTTTATACGTAAAGATTTATTTTTTCAAATAAATTAAATTTGATAATTTAAAGGGAAAATTTAGAGCCCCAGATAATTGACGGACGTTTTCTGAAATGTTAATTTCAACTCCTTAATTTGAGCACTGATATACATCATTTTCAAATGTTCAATTTGTTACATTTAAATAGGAGAGAGTGGGGTAACGTGAGCCATGGGGAAACGTGGGCCACTCTTAATATCTCAACTGTGTGTTGAGAAAAAAAAATCTCAATCCAACTGTAATCGTCGTTTCTCTGCGCTATCATTTTTTATATACAGTACCGTTCATAATTGTATAGAAATTGGAAGCACGTGCACTGTCACTTCGACTTTGAACTTCCATAACTTTTTACTCTGATGATATTTTTTGATCAAATTTTTTGCGTTAGATAGATCAGCTATCACACTATTACATTACAAAATTTGAGCTTTCTGGAGTTTGTGTGGTCTGAGAAACAGTAATTTTACGAAAATCGGACTTTTGTAATATAATAGTGTGATAGCTGATCTATCTAACGCAAAAAAATTTGATCAAAAAACATCATCAGAGTAAAAAGTTATGGAGGTTCAAAGTCGAAGTGAAAGTGCACGTGCTTCCAATTTCTATAAAATTATGAACGGTACTGTATGTCGTTGATTTATGTACGCATAATATGCTTATTTTTAAATTTAACTAGCCTGGAAAAATTTACTTACATAATTAAACAAGCATCCGCAAATTGCATCCATGGGAGACCTAAAGTACAAAACAAAAATATGCTCATATGCTTATGATCTTAGTTCTGTCATGTTCTTTCACGTGGAAAAGAAATTTTTGTTGAAACATAAACAAGTCACACAAACGCAACCAATTTGCAAATCATAGATTGTGGGGAATCGTGGGTCACATTTTGTAGGGTATCTTGGGCCACCTTTATTTTGATGTTTTTATACATATTCAAAACTTTAAATACGTTTTTCCTATCTACAAAGTTTAGTCAAATGAAGGGTTATGAAAAATATTTTTTTCCCATTTTTACCAATGCAATAGAGACGAACATAAATCCTATATAAGGAATTTCACCGAAATATTCTTCGAGAGCCCGGTATTAGGAATTGTTCGATCATAAGCAGCTCTCTTTTTATTTCCTCAACTGAAATTGCGTTGAAATTACTAAATCACCTATGAAATTTCAGATTTTGGTCAACTCATAAACTTTGCACATTATCTAGTCAATTTAAATTTGGTGGCCCACAATTCCCCACAGTTTTTAAATGTAAAAAATTCGTTTTTTTATACAATTTGAACTTGGGGAAATTATTTTATTTAAAAAAAAAGCCTAATGGTCCCTTAAAAATGTCGAAAACCGTTCCATTTATTTTTTTTCTTTATACCTTCTATAAGCTCATAATTTAACTTCTATAATAAAGAAGCAAAGAAAAAAGTGGCCCATGATACCCCACTCTTCCTTACCAATTGAAATTAACATCTGTATTTAAAAGATTATAAACCTTCAAACTAAGTATTGATTTCGATCCGATTTATATAATTTTGAAAATCTAACTTTATATTATTCACAATTATTCTTTTCTTTATTTTTTCAGCCTCAAATAAGAATTTAAATGACATCATTTTTGTCTTTTATTTTCTATTCTTATGTCAAAAATATTCTATTCAATAGAGACAACCCCTAACGGCTTTAAAAAAAAAAGCTCGAAACTATGGATTTCATCTTCCTGTAATCCGAAACTAAGCTCTTTATATTTTTAACAAAATAATCAACCAAGAATTTCTAGATGAAGATTTCTATTACGAATTTGAAAAAGTTGTTGTCAAAAAATCACATTTTCTTTTTATAGTGTTTTAAAAGTTTAACACAAGGTTTAAGTATTTAATCATATTTACAAATTAAAAAAATTGATTTAGTGTTTTGAATGTTTTTTGCGCATTATCATTGTTTAGTTTTTTTCAAATAAAAATCCTTATTAACTGTTTTCAAAAGAGATTAAACAATAAATTTTAAATTAAATTGATACTTCTATTATGTCTTCTCCATTATTTTAAGATCGATGAAAGAAAACAAAATGATAGTTAATATTTGAATTTAAATTCAGAATCATCAGAATATTTTTTCTAATTTTGGCATTAAATTGGCTTAAATTAAAAAAAAAAATAAGTTTATTATTTTACAAATTCAGCCTAACGTTTCCAATCGTTGGCTTATATTCAATAAAACTTTAACTTCTTTTTAATGATTCCTCAAACTGAAATTTGAGTAATTGTTTTCTTCAATGTGGATCAGCTTTATTTTTTTTTTTAATTTAGTTTTTTTTAATAATTCAAGCGATGTGTTAAAATTCTGTTAATATGCAGAACTTTTCATTAGATTTCTGATTTCCTAAGCTGGATAGCTCATTTTCACAGTTCTCAACTTTTAAGTTACTATTTGAAAACAATAAATAATGACAACATTAACCTTTTTGTGTTTTGTTTAAAGGTACAAGGTACAGGTACAGTATTTTGATGATTTTTCATAATTTAACTGTGCTCCAAAATATTTTAGGAATTATGAGATTCACACATAGCAAAAAATCAGCTTTCTGAAAACAATAAACTTGTTCTGCATCAGCAATTGCAATATACAATTCGAAAAACCTCAATCGTTTAAGGATAATAAAAAATGACTCGGTGAAAAAAAAACCTTAAATTATTTGGAAGTTTTCAGAGAAAGTCAAATTTATTTTCATCTTAATGATTTAAAATTCAATTATAATTTTTTTATGATATTATTAAAAAAACTGATCTGCAAAATATTGTTAAAAATCCTTCCAATAATCATCGCTTCATTCCATGATTTTTTTAAATTAAAAAAAAATTCAAACAGGGTAATATGACGTGTACATTCAAAACTGATTAATAACTTTTTTCATACATGCGCATACTAGGTGTGCTACTGGACTCCAAAATGAATTTCCGTCAACATTTTGGATGTATTAAACAAAGTTGCTCCAACCGTATCAGAATCTTAAAGATTTTAGGCTATCAGCTGAAGAGAAGCCACCGCAAAACTCTCCTTCAGGTTGGGAACTCCTTAATTGATCCAAATTACTGTACGGAATAGGCCTAACTAGCTGCAATCTAAATGTAATGGACGAGATGCTTTCCCCCACATACAACGAAGTTGTAAGATCATCATCTGGAGCCTTCCGTACAAGTCCCGTGGAATCTTTACTAGCTGAGTCAGGCTGTCTGCCTTTTCGGCTTTTAGTTGTCCAAAGATTAGCACAGTTAGGTACTCGAATTGCGGAGAAAAACATCGACCAATGCCTGCTATTAGTTGAAAGATCCAAAAATGTATTTCAGACAACCACAAACACCACGGTTCCTAGTATTTGTCCACTCTCAAGACTCACAGATCGTGCGTGGAACGACAACCCACCAAACATCGATAACACACTCAGAAACTCCATTAAAGCAGGCAGTAGTCAGCGGGTCGTTTGTCCTAAGTTTCACGAACTTATATCCAGGAAATATTCCACACACAAGCAGATATACACAGACGGCTCTAAAAGCCACAACCAAACCGGAGCCGGTGTATATATACCACCCAGAAAGATAAGCCACAATTTACCAGCTGAATGCAGCATCTTTTCAGCAGAAGCATTTGCACTAAATATCGCTGCTCAAGAAGTCAACAGAAATGAACCCACGCTCATTTTAACAGACTCAGCCAGCTGTTTAGATGCACTCCTCAACGGAATTTCACAACATCCTTGGATTCAGTCTTTAGAAAACCGCATACGGAACCTCAATATAACGTTCACTTGGGTACCAGGACACGCCGGAATATACGGAAACGAGGAAGCCGATGAATGTGCCAATAATGCACGCAACAGTACGCCTCCAGCTAGTTCCAGAATACCTGCGCAAGACGCTATACGCACCATCAAAACCAACATGTGGTGGACATGGGAAAACAAGTGGCGTTCAAATCAATCATTCCTAAGGCAAAACAAATATTCACCATCAAAGTACATAGACCGGAAATGTCCCTCGGACCAACGTGTCATAACAAGATTGAGGATAGGCCATACAAGACTGACCCATGCGTACCTGTTCGATAGAAGTTCTCCGCCTATATGTCAATTCTGCGGCGTACAAACTACTGTGCAGCACATTCTGACCGACTGTCATGGATATAAAGAAGCTCGTGAGAAAATCAACGTTAGAGGAAGTGTTTTTGAAATCTTAAAGAATGATGAGTCACGTGAAAAATCGCTGATTAAATTTCTGAAACAGTGTAACCTTTATAAAGCTCTGTAAATTGCATTTTACATGACACGAATGCCACGAAGATGGTAAAGTGTCACTAATAAAACTTAATAATAAAAAAAAAAAACTTTTTTCATACAAAAACTTTAGCAAATTTGTTACGTTAGAAAAAGAAAAATTATGAGGATTCAAATTTCTATTATTTTAAAACGTTTTATGTAAGTATCTTTTATTTTTTTGGGAAACATTTTGCCCCAATTTAAGAAAAAAATCCGTTAATTTGTATTTCAAAAATCGTTGGAAGAATTTGCTCGATGGGAAAAATTCCAGTAATGAAGAATTCTTTTGTGAATTTCATCTCCTAACCACTGTACTTATTAATTTTTTTTCAAGTTACTCAAATTCAAATTCTTTTTTGCTAGTTTTAATTTTGGTTTCAACACACAAGTTGCTATAAGACATAAACTGTGAACGGGCTTATCTTTCAACAGATTCTTCTTATAAAATATTCATTTTCATGATTGAAACCTTCAGGTTAAGCTTATCATAAATCATGTTCCATCTTAAGTCTGAATTTAAAATGTTTATTCAAGATCTGGATCCGATCCCCATGTTGCATCTTATTTTCAGTGATATTTTCAAAACTGGATTTATCTTAATTTAGGATCTTGAAATTTACAACCTTAAAAAAGAATAAGAAACAGAATCAAAATTTAAAATTTTCAATAAATTCTGCCCAAAACGGTTGAAAAGATAACTTATTTAAAGTTATCAGAGATATTTTAAATTGAAAAAGATTTTTCATATCTATGATTTTATTTTTTGAGAAAATGGATAAGTTTGATCAAATTCACAAAAGCGATTTGTTTGAATACTCTTAATTTAAGGGGGGGGGGGGGTAGGGTCTGACACTTTCAAAAAATCGTTTTTTTTATTTTTTTATTTTCTTATTGTAAAACATTTCAAGAATGTTGTGTCAAATTTTCAAGTCAATTGAAGCAAAACTGTAGAAGTTATAGGCCTTTATCTCCTCCTATCTAATACTGCAAGAAAGCAAGAGCAGAAACTTCAAACGCGTTTTTCTCGAAAGCACATTTTTAAAGTCCGTGGACATCGTCATTTGAAAACTACTTATCCGATTCTTTTCAAATTTGGAACATAGTTTCTACATATAAAATACCAGACCCCAACGTTTTTCTTTTTTGATTTTTTTTTACTTTGGAAGATTTTATAGGTGAAAAATGGCGGATTTTTAAGTGAAAAATCGTAGTTTTTAGTTCAAACAGCCACAAAAATTTCATAAAAATATTTTTAAGTTAAATAAAAACGTTGGGGTCCAGAAAAACATCTATTAAAAATATTTTGCTCTGATTTTTTGAATTCAGATGATTCTGTGCTGAGATACAGTGTCCACCGCAAATCCTGTTTTCTAAAAGGCATCCTCGAAAATGCTTCGTCACCGGCTCATTTTTCAATCTTTTTCTACGAAAAAATTACTAAATGTTCTTTTAACAATGCTTTGTATAATGCAAAAAATTTGAATACATTTGTTTGAACGATAGCTCTAGAAAAAAATCGTGAAAATGGTGTTTTTTTATACCCGTTAGACCCTACCCCCCCCTTAAACAAAAAAAAAACAATGTCGTTATTTAAAAGTCTAACTGGAAAAACTCATTCGAAAATTAGCCAAACATGGGGTCCTCCTTAGATTGAATATTATATTGAAATTTTCAAGCATTTTTCAAAGCGTATAGAAAATTTCCAAAGCACGTGTGAAGTTTTGGTAGAAGAAATCTCTTTAAAAAAATATTATTTTTATCCGAAAATGAAACTCACCATTTACTTTGCAATTCAATAAAATGATGTGAAAATTTACGTGCAACAATGTTTCAAATTTTTCATTAAAAACCAGGTAAACCCTGATAAATCAGAGCCATCTGGAATGAATATAATGAACGAATGGAATGTGAAATTCACGAAAAAAACTGATTTATAGTTCATGATCTTTTCTGCAAGTTTCAATAACAATTTTCAACATAGGTTTTGCAGTTACTGAAAGATTTGTAAACATATGGGCGATCAAAATTTCCAACCTTTAACCAACTGTTCCTGTTTTGGTACTAAACTGGAACCTTTCATTGGACCAAGAAATAAAATACCTATAAATAGTATGATTTTTCGAAAGGAAAAAACCAACTCAACCAAGCAAACGATTTCAAATTAAATTTCCATTAAAATGAATATGACTCGGTGACTTAAAAATTTAATTTGTTGGTTTCGATTACTTTTGTAAAGAGAATTCACGCTAGAATTCATCATTTTTGTCTTCAGTACATATCACCTTAATTTTCTGTTCTCCCTGAGGAAATAGAATTTTGATGTCTTTGAACAAATTGCAAACGAATGAATTAACCCCAATTTGATATGTAGCTTTCTGATTGAACAACAACAAAGAAAGTTATGCCTCCTATTTAAAGTTGTGAATTCACTCAGTTTATACACAACAACGTTGCATTGTAAACTGAACTCACGTCACAATATTTCAAGTTATTTTGAATCATTTTATACAGGATTCAAATTTTCTGAACACTTTTAAACGAGATATTATGTTATTCCAACTTGTTTCATCTAAATTTTTCAATATCTTTTTTTTAACTTTAAGCTTTTTTTGATTCACATTAACTTAAACAACATTTTGAAAAATTGTGCGAAGTGTGAAGATTGATGACAGCTTTCAAATCATGCTTCAACAAAAAAATTAAATTTTGAGACGTGAGTGCACTCATTTGCACTGTTGTTACTCAGCTGGATTTCAACCGATTTCTACAAAATGAAGAGTTTAAATTTGCTCGACATTGTCAGAGAAGGTCTTGATTATTATTTAATTTCATAGAACATGTAAAATCTTCCACGTAAATAAAAAAAATGTATGGATTCACTCATTTGCGACTGTTTTCATCACTTTTCAAAACAACTCAATTGAATATCAACGAATTATCTCTTTCTACTCATTAATGCAGTTTTTATTCACTTCAAAACGTAAAATACAAATTGCGAAAAAAAATCTATTCATATATTAGTTGATTATTATTTTGTTTAAGATGTCAAAACTTACACTCTATTTATCAAAAATTTAAATTCAAAACTACATACAGCATGCGAATTTTTTTTATCTCTGTTTTTCGATATTTTTCGTGATATAAATTATTGAAATTATTGACAATTTTGAGATTTTTTGATACGAGAACAGATTAAAATCACTTGTGATAGATACACGCGTGGTATGTGTCAATAGAAGAATTTCTAAGCAACTGGTTTCTTTTTCTTAACAGATTATCAATCTGATAAAATTTCACTACCTCACTAAAACAGGCTCACTTTAAATCTCCCAAAGGTGTTCGGTTCTTTTTTTTTCATTTCATTTCATTTCAACGAAGAACGGGTATCTTGCGAAAAGCTTTGGAGGGTTTATCAAAACAATTCTAAATGATGACCGTTTCTAATTTACGAAAATATTGGATTCTACAAAAATAGTGAATCATTCATTGGCTAATTTCTGCATCTCTACCGTAATAGACTAAGCCAATTTGGGGTTATTTTTGAATTTTTCAAACCCTGGGGTCTTAAAAGTTTTGTTTTTGTGCAAAACTCATCCATATTTTTTGCAGAATTTTTAAGTTGATAACGTTTACACAAATTTGAACTTTTAGGTGCGTATGAAAAATTGAATATTTTGTACTGAAAAATCAACATCACTTTTGTTTATTCTATAAAACCGAGGCTGCTTATGCTTTTTGTGCCAATTTAATAATTCTTAGAAGGAAATCTCCACAGTACAACTTTGTTCAAGACTGTTACTTCGTATCTTATTAGACAAAAAAAGTTACTAGTTGTTGAATGAGGGCATGTCTTTTGGCAGTGATAATCAATGAATTCAATTGACATAACTTGTGAGTTATTGCATGAAAATAAGTCATGTAATACCTCACTAGGTAGCCAGCAGTGATGTCATTTGAATTTAGTGTTTTTCAATGCCAAAGGCGTACCCCTGTTAAACAGCTAATAACTGTTTTGCCAAATAAGATACAAAGTTACGGTCTTCAACAAAGTTGTTCAGCGAAAATTTTCTTCTTAGAATTTATAAATTGGGACAAATACCATAAGCAGGCCTGTTTCAACAGAAGAAACAAAAATGATGTTGAACAAAATATTAAATTTTCCCTTAAAAACCTAAAAGTTGACATTTACTCATGTAAACGTTACTTAGAAATTCTGCAAAAAATTATGGATGAGTTTTGAACCGTAACGAAGCTTTTTAGATCCCAGGGTTTGAGAAATTTAAAAATGACCCCAAATCAACTCAGTCTACTACCACAACCTGAAAGTTTATATGAAGCAAAACTGATATTTCATTGTTCACGTTTAACAAGGAACGTTCAATGTTCATTTTGGTGTACTTTTGAATGCCTAAGTAGATTTGTTTTCCTTTCATGTTCTTGCTTCTAAGTTGCTAAATTCTAACAGCTCTTAGTGAGCGACTTCAATTTTAATCATGCTCATCTTTTCACCTCCATTTCTAACACATAGTTGACACCAGCAGTGATTGTTGAAATATTTTTCAATTTATCACGCCATCTCACCTGTAGGCCTTTTGGCCAGCAACAATCCATTCTCCCGATTAGATGTAAGTGATGACAAGCGAAAACTTTTGCTCTCGAGAATATCGCCTCCAGCCGAAAAGGATTCAATTACCTTCCGTGTCATCCGGAGAGCGAGGGTAAAAATGCCACTTATCAAAGCAATAATTGATCATCCTCCGCATCCTAGTACCTATAACATATCATGAATTCTAGCTTTCAGCATTACAAAATAGAACCCCGGTGACCCAAAGCATCACATAAAAGTCACAATGGGACAAGAAAATGATCCACTGTTGAACATTACAAATACCAACCGAGAGCAAACCACAAGAGCTGCTTTTCAGCCATCAAAGATTCTGCAGCATCATCACCTTCTTTTCACGTCGATCCATCCATCCATTGCTTTGCCCTGCCAGGTTTATTGTAACGGAGTAATAACACTCAGGATCCCGAAAACAGCCTACCAGGGACAAATGGAATCCTTTTTAGTTTCGTTCCGGGGGAAGCTCAACTTTGTCACCGGTCCAAGAGGATTCAGCAAGGGAGGACTGCCACATTCCTGGGGACACACGCCAGAATTATTGAAAGCTATTTTCCGTTTAATTTCGTAAATTCATCCTCCCGAAAAGCCAAAAAGTTGGACGTGAGAGCCACTCGACAAGGTTGACAAAAATCATTTCCACTAATCGCAATTGCACACAATAAATGTCATTATGTATTTTAGGCCTTCAACCCCACCGGGAGGGAGGCACGCTTACGTAAACACAAACTTCCATGTGCACACATACACACACAGACCTCATCGACGTCCAGTCAAGCATGGACTCAGCGAGCCGTGCAATCCGGTCAGTCACAGGAGGACAGTCAGTCCTGGCCGGGATCCACTTGACTGCAGGAACGGTTCCGCCGCTTGATCCTAGCATCCCAACAGCTGACCCGTTTGCTGTCTTCCGTTCATTCCTGGCAGAATTTCCCAGAATCACTGCAATCGGCATGACGAGGCTGAAAAGTTGGAACGAAATTGTGGACGTTCCTTCAAACGCTTATGGAAGGCTTCAATGAAATTTTGTATTATTTAATGATGTTTTCTGTCACCAGGATTGCACTGCTATTAAAATTTCATTTAATGATGGTTTTTTAGAAAAAATACTTAAAACCTTAAATGATAAAATATTAAAGAATTTCAGTAACCATAACCTCCATGAATCCATCACGGTGCAACAATATCATTGAAAGTAGTACGTCGATCTTATTCAGAATTATACCGATCAAGTTACTTAATGTACTTCGTTATATCGATTCCTACGGATCTCGAGACAAAGGTTCGTTTCTCACATCCACAAATCAGACTCTACTTCAATAATGAACTACCACGTCGAAGGTAACTAATGTAACGCCTCGAGTGCAGATAGATTTGTTACTGGATTTCTTAGGTCAAAACAAACCAATAGCCAATGCCGAATTGCATTCATTGCATTTCAACTTTTTAGTACAACTTATCGTTTTGCGAATTGGTTCCAGGAAGTCCCGAGACGCAAATCAAATTTTCGACCACTCATTTTTTCTGGTAGCACACACGAGCTAGGGTCTAGATCCCTCAAAACGCGTATCGAACACAAACATCGAAACCTTAGTCTTAGTCTGACAATGCCAACCTGATCTCACACCAAACAGGTACGATTGTCCAAACGCGAAATTAGGTACCTTGGGTGACGATCGACGACAGACTAACCTTCGCGAGCCATGTCGATTACGTGTGTAAGAGAGCGGCAATGGCCACGGCTGCACTCACACGCATTATGTCGAGCTCCTCGGCAATCCGAAGTTACAAAATAAGAATACTGACAAGCGTGACTACGTCAATCTTACGATACGGAGCGGCAGCCTGGAGGCAGGCCCTCGGGATACAGTGTAACCTGCAAAAGCTTCAGCGTTCAGCGACTGATGAATCTGCGGATTATCAGTAGATACCGGACCATCTCATCTGAAGCCGCCTGCGTAGTGACGGGCGTCATGACCATCTCAGCTTTGTTAGAGGAGGATATCTATTGTTACGACAATGACGACATGCCCAACGTATGAGATCTCACCAATGAAAACTCGAAGTCCAACTGGCAGCAGCTGTGAACATCTCAGTGATAGGAAGGTAGACCCACCGTCTGATCCTGCACATCGGGAACTGAATCGGAAGAAATCACGGAGAAGTGGACTTCCATACGACGCTGTTCCTGACTGGTCATGGATGCTTCATGAAAAACACTATCAGTTTGAACAAGTGCCTTCGCCATATTTCCCAGTTTGTGATGACAAAGAGAAGATATCCGAACTTTGATGTTTGCCTGTCCGAGGTTTGCAGCGGTCTGTATCAACATACTTGCCGCCTGTGGACCCGACACGACAGTAGACAACGTTTTTCAAAGAACTTGTACGGATTCCAACACTTGGCATGCGATCAGCGATGGGTTCGCCCGAATCATGACTGCCCTGCAGAGGTGCTTGAGTCAATTGCAGTTCGCAAACGGTGAAGGCCCAGACAACCATATGGTGAGTATATCCAATTTGCAACACACATATACGTGCAAATATACATGTAAACATATCGTATATAATGCAGCAAAACCAGTAAATACGCATCATTGTGGAGGCCATATAGGTACATTAGCACACATATTCTTGATTTGGATTGTTTTGTCGTAATAAAATCATGCAATGTATTTAAATACGATAGAGGATATGCATGGGCCGCAAATTCTAGGTGCAGATATACGGATTGTCGTAATAAAATCAGGCAATGCATTTAAATACGATAATGAGTATGAATGGGCCGCACATTGTAGATGCAGATATACGAAAATGAGTTTAAATAACATTCTATACGATATAATCTGTAAAATAAAATACGACTTCTGGTTGTCTGGGGGATAACTCCATCGCCGGGGAGCATCTGAGTAGTGTACGTCCGGTCACTGGATCGAATCTACAAAGATCTGCGTAGTTGAGGTCATAGGTGCGCCGCGAATGGGTGTATTATACCGCAAGGCCGGGCATATTCTAAGTAGTGCCTCTTCCTATGGGGGAAACTGCGGGGATAAAACAATACCTTCCTCGTAGCTGACCTCGTAGGAAGGGGTAAACCATTGCTTGTCGGGGAATACCCACGGGTAAAGAGATTCTCGATGCCGGGTGAACCTCTCGAGTCGGTGTAGAATGTCGTCCCTGTCAGGAAAAACTGGGTTGTATCGTTCAAAATCCCGAAAGTGTGCCGTGACAGGCACGAGTCCAGAACAAGCTGCTCTCGTTCAAGCACAAGATGGGCTGAAGAAACCGAGGGTTGAAAATCCTAGGGTTGCCAGCCAAAGAGATACAAGAAGACCAGACAACGGTCCAAGTAGACGGGGAGTATCTGAGTAGTGCGGATTCCAACGACCGAAGCTGTGGGGATAAGGAAATACCTTCTTTGCAGTGGAAATCGTTGGTAATGGGTTGTTCCACGATCGGGGAATACCCACGGGTAGAGTGCCTCTCTACGCTGGGTGATTCAATCGAGTTGGTGTAGGATGGCGTCTTAGTCGGGAACCATCCGAGTAGTTGCGGTATGTCCCGCGCTTGTGCTGTGACAGGTGCGAGTCTAGGATAAGATGCTCTTGATCGGCATATGACAGGCATAAAGCTGGCAAACCTCGAATCTTGGGGATACATAGTCGGGCTTTGAGTCGTTAGGGGAGAGGTCAAGCCTCGTGTCTCCAGGAGGAGAGGTTTGTGTGGTCAACCCCGAATCTTAACGATAAAAGGTTGGATCTCGAGTCGCAAGAGGAAAGATCAGACCTGTAATCAACAAGAGGAGAGGTAAAAGTTTTTACCTCGAGTCTATAAGAGGAGAGGTAAGATTTCGAGCTGCTAGAGAAGAGATCAGGCCTTGAGTCGTGTAGAGCCGTGTAGTATGTGAACATCAACCTCGAGTCGATGCGAGGAGGGGTCGGATCTCGTGTCGTAAGAGTAGATATTAGGCTTCGAGTCGCAAAGAGGAGAGGTTAATGTGGGAACATTGAGTTATTGCGAGGAGATTTCCGATCTCAAGTCGCTAAAGGAGAATTCAGACTTCGAGTCGTAATGATGAGAGGTATTGCTGAAAGTGTTCTCGTTTATGAGTATTGCCTTGGAGCGCACTAGCGCGAATGGACTTCCCACTATTGAAGGATAGTGTGGAGGACTCGGTGGCTCACCGTGTCTTGGGATACAATCCATAAAGTGTTGACTTGGGGTCATAGCTTTGCACAACTGCTCATTTTACCAGCCTGTTTTAGGAGGTCCTGACGTTGTCGATCGCACTTCCTTCGGTCACATGATTAAGAGAAAACATTCCCCGAAACGCGTACCGTCCCTCTACTGACACCTGGAAACTGCTACCTGGTATCCAAATACGCCACTTATTCCGAGCAGTTTTGGCAAAAATACGTCGACGGCCTCTATTGAAGTTCTCTACATCATTTGTCTGCCGCGTTTGACAAGGTTAATCATGAACTTGCTATTCCAAAACTCGAACGTCTTGGAATCTGCGGTTGCCTATTGAATTGGTTCCGTAGCTACCTGTTCGGAAGAAAACTGACCGTTCGAACTAAGGATTCGTATTCCAGACAATTCCTTGCTACTTCCGGGGTTCTACAAGGGAGCCATCTAGGACCGATTGTATTTCTTATTTATTTTAATGACGCTCTTCTATTGCTCGATGGACCCAAACTCGCCTATGCTGATGATCTGAAATTGTTCAACGTAATCAAAGGCCCCGAAGACAATGCTGCACTACAAAGGCAATTCGAATTTTTCGCTACCTGTTGCAACAACAATTGCTTGGCGTTGAACCGCAATAAATGTTTCGTCATAACATTTTCGCGCAAAAGGCATCCCATTTCCGCCGGTTATTTCCTTTCGGACCACTTAATTGCCCGTGTGAACCACTTAAAAGATTTTGGTGTGATTCTTGATCACACCAAATCATGGAAGATCGTATACCTATAATATGCCGCATGGGACGTCAAGGAACCAGGCGATTACTCCAAATAATTTTATCTAAGGGTTTTCAACCTGAAATACACTGGGCCTGATACGATGTGGAATGCAGTCGAACAGAGCAGTTATATAAGATCTCAGTATCAAGCAGGGGCAGTATGAAGTTGCTGGATAAAGAAATATTTTCCATCGCTGATCAAACGACCGAAGTGAATAGATGAAATAAATGTGTTGTGTAACCAACGGGTTGATTTACTGCTAAGTGAAGCAAGAAGCCCACCCCCCCCCCCCCCTCCCTTTCAAGCTTCAGGGTCGACACTTGTTAAAGGAATTTCGCGTATTCGAGGAAACACTTTGAGTTGATCCGAAAGAATCCCACATTATTTTCCAGAACACATCAACCTGGGCTGGGGTCAAAACACTATCGTTCGCCGAACGATAATGATGCCCCAGCAAAGTTCAATTGGGTCCTAATTTGTGTTGCAGCGTGGGGTGATTTCCGTGACAGGAGTGAAAAATTATGACTCGATGTCCTAAATACAGCAATCGGGAGAGGCGCACTGAACCAGGGGTCGGTAGACTGTCGTCGGTTCTCACAACACTAGGTGGAACTTGATGGAGGTGACGATAGAGGGCACTTCGCGGACCAGCTTCGACAGTTTGACGGGTAATCTGAATTTTCAGCATAGAATTTCGGTGTCCTTCGGAACATGATAGGATACGGAAGTAGTTAGTTATTTGTCTGGTAAGGGATCCAAAATGGCAGTTACTTGGATTATAGTCTCTCCCAGACAACTCGAATGATTGTAGGCCGCTGGTGATGTCAACGTCTCGAACATGTAGGCCAACGTGAGCCTGTTGCTTGATCCAAGCCATTGACCCCGTAATCCGATCATAGGGATTTTTGTCCATCCATGAATTCCTCCCATCCTGTCCGGTTACGGTTACGTTCCAGTACGTTAGCGTTACTGTAACGTGTCCTCCATTTCCACCTGGTGTCGGCAAGCGCTGTGTTGACCTATTCTGACTACTTTTTATCGTGTTCGGTATCTTCGAGCGGTCCTCCTCATGGCGCCAAAGCGCCTCCTTGAACATTTCAGTTTGCATCGCAATTTAAAACTGCGATTCTCACTTTACTTACCGGTTAGTCAACGTAGTTTATCTTTGAATGAAACTTTTCTATTTTTTTTATTTCTATCTTTCCCCTAATAAACCGCTAAAAATCAGCCGTCTGTGTTGCAATTGAGGTTTAGTTTAACCACATATAAACTGCTAAAATAATTTTAAATACACTATAAAATATCCGTCATTTCAAAAATCGTGTAGTGTTCAACCAAATTTTAGCTGAGTACTGTTGTTTACATTCAAGTGAAGTAAGCGTTGTCATTTTTTGTTGTTTTTTGCGAAGAAATCTGAATATGCGTTATCTTATTCCAAGGCAAAGAAAACTCCTTGTGCACAAATGGGGCACGAGTGGTTTTCCAATCAGAAAACTAGCTAAGTAGGAAGGTGTGAGCGTCGGAGCAGTTCATACCGCGTTGAGAAAATTTAGAGACCAGTGCACTTTCGCAGATTCCCCGAGACGCGGTAGGAAACCAGGCTCTGCTGACACTACAATGGACAAGTGAATCACGGATTACTTCAAACGGCATCAATACGGGATGTGTCTAAAGAACTAGTTTCCTCATCGACTAACGTTATGCGTGCCAAAGAGAGAATTGGCCTTCAGGATTATCGGGAGCAGAAGCAGCCAAAAAGGATTACCAATCATACTGAATCCGTGAAACCGTGAGCACGGAAAGTCTACGACAAACTTTTGTTCAAAAAATAGGGTGTGTTATCATGGATGATGAAACCTACATCAAACTCGACTATAAAACTCTACAAACCACAATTTTATACCTCATCGAAGGGAAAGGATGTTCCTGCATAAGAGAAAACCATTCACAAGAAGGTTATGAAGTGACAAGCCATATGTGAACGCGGTAAAACGTCTCGTCGATTCATAACCACAGATACAATAAATCGCAAAATTTACGTGCAAGAATATTAACAAAAAAAAGGTTGCTATTTAGTATTGTTATTCGATCGACTATTTAAGTATTCAAAGAACCAACATCACTAAAATGGTGTCTGAGTTGACTTAATTAGAAGTTTGTTTTCTTTTCTGAGTCAGAATTCAATGTTGACAAATAACTTGAAAAAAATAAAGAATAATTTTATCCAGAGACAATTCGCCCACCAACAGCTACCGGATGATGACGCTCTTGCCAAAATGCAATGCGAGTCCAGAACACAATAGTGCGACAAATATTTCTAACAGGGGATATTATTTTCGAAAATTACATTTCATTTTCATTCCCGTTCCACCCATTTCCGGTTCCCACTTTCGGACATGTGAGTATTTAGTATGTGTGTGTGTTCGTGTGTATAGATTTGTAAATGTATGTGCCCAAGTCATTATGAAACTGTGTCTGCATATGCATGGATGTGTGAACGGTCTCTGAAGGCTTTTTGCAAAACGATGTGGCTGTAAATTATTTTCAACAGTTCCTTCCTGCCCCCTGTCCCACCATTTCCCTCAAGCAGATCCTTCCGTTGATGGGCTCATTTTTGGCTGAATGGAGATTTTCCGAAATCCACACGGACCGATGACGATGATGGTTATAAAATTTGTGCATGCCAGTAGTGGTCCGGTGACAGTGATTGATAGAATGTTACGTGCATTTGTCATGTGTCACATAATTAGGAAAGCTGACTGGTTTGCGCCCGTTGATCCATCCGAAAGGATTCTGCCGGACGATGATGATGATGATGAGAAGGATGGCGATGGATGGTCCGGTGAAACTTTTGCAATTTGCCACTGAGTGACGGACAGATTCCAAATAAAACCGAACAGCTGGATACTGTCGAGGGCAATTGTCGAGTGCGGTCCTCGGATTGCTATTTGAATGTCAGGTGGATTTGGGTTTTTACGATTTTGATGAATATTTCGTGTAATGAGATGGTAAGTACTTCTTACAGCTTCATTAAAACTGTAATGATGAATATAAATGAAGTTACAAATTTTATTTTCTTGACTTCTCTAAGATATTGAAAAAAATCATGATTTATAATAAATACAGTGAGCGAAATAAGAAACGTACAACTATGTGTTTTACCTGTTAAAATATGAATGATTGAAAATCACCAAAAAATTTTCCACCATTGGTTTTGAATTGCTTACCACATAAATCAAGCATAAGTTTACTTTTTTCGAAAGTTGCAATTGACGTTGAGGACCAAAAATATGAAAAAATAAATAAAAAAAGGGTGCGAAATAAGAATAGCACCACATGTGTTTTTCAACAGAAACAAGATTATTTCTAGAAATTTACTGTGTAAAAGCGAGTTTTCTAGAATTTCAAAGGGTTTCAAAGGTTTTAAAAGGGGATTTTAAGAGATGCTCCTCTAGCGTTTAGGAATTTTATATTTGAGCTATAACTCTTTATCAAACTGCTTGATTTCTATTCAAACACTATTTCTCTAGTTTCAAGTGATAGATGGCAGCGCTCTTTTGCAATTAAATCGAATTGAAGCCCACTTTCGAATATCTGGAATAAATTCAGGTGTGCTGAACGTTTTGGGTCAAGAAATAAGTAGGGGAGAGTTGGGTAACGTGGGCCATGGGGAAACGTGGGCCACTTTGAATATCTCAGATGTGTGATGAGATAAAAATCTCAAACCAACTGTTATCGTCGTCGCTTTGCGTAAGCAAAATTTTCTATATGTTGTTGACTAAAATACGCATCATATGCTTCTTTTATTTATCAAGCTTTTAAAAGTTAGAAAAATTTACTTAAATAATTAAAAAAGCACAAGCTATTTGCTTCGATGGGGAACCTAAAATTCAGAACAAAAATATGCTCATACGCTTATGATCTTAGTTTTATCATGTTCTTTCACGTGGATAAGGAATTTTTGATGAAACATCAATAAGTCACACAAACGCAACCAATTTGTAAATCATGGCTTGTGGGGAATCGTGGGCCACTCATCTTTGGCCACCTATAATTTTATGTTTTTATACACATTTAAAACTAAAAATACGTTATTACTATCTATTAAGTTTTCTTATGCAAAATGAAGAGTTTTGAACAATATTTTGTCCATTTTTATAAATAATTTCGCCAAGCAAGTTTTTTGAATCTATTCGATCATACACATGTCTCTTTCTTATTTCTTCATCTGAAATTGCTTTAAAAGAACGAAATGAATTTTTAAATTTCAGTTTTGGGTCAATTCATAAACTTTGCATGTTATTTGGTCAATTTAGATATGGTGGCCCACGATTCCCCACCATTTTTCAAAATCGGAAAAATATTGCTTTTTTTTAAACTGTCAGAGCTTGGGGAAAATAACTTATTAAAAATTAAAAAAAAATGCCTAATAATACCTTAAAAATGTAGAAAAGCAAACCATTTTTTATTTTCATTTTATCTTTTATAATGAGAAAGTTATGCAACAAAGAAAAAAAGTGGCCCATGATTCTCCACTCTCCCATACTTGATACCGTGTGACCGCTTTGGAAATTCTAAGATCACAAAAGAGAAAAAACAAGATCACTAAAAGTGAATTTCTTGGACCGATAATCAGAATAATTTTGCACTTTCCGATTGATTTTGATGAACCAGACGACTAGCAGTATTATTGGTATGATTAAAAATTGAATCGGAAGTTGAGATGAGCAAGAATTTTTTCGGTGATATATTCTTGTGCCGGTGATTTTTTTTTGCAAATCCGGGAAAGCTTTCTGCAGCGTGAACTCCAACAACACTGTTTTGAAAACTACCTCGAAATGATGAATATGGACTTTAATAAACCTGGAAAATCAATATTGTGAGACTTAATTTGGTTTTTACTGCAAAGTAGTGCTGCCACCTATGTCTTGAAACTGGAAAAATTGAAATTTACTAGAAAAAATCTATTTTTTTTAACTCCAACCTGTTTTTTTTTTGTTTCAAAACAGACCCATAATATTTGTTTCATCATTTCACGAAATTTTAATGAAGAAAGTAAGTAGTTTGGTAAATAATTACAACTCAAATATTAAATTGCTTATTTCTAGAAGAGCATCTCTTAAAACCTCCTTTTAAAAACTTAGAAACGTTTAGAATTCTAGATAACTCCCTAAAATGCAGTTATCTTTTAAACTTATTCGTTGAAACATGATTATTCACTTTGAAACAGTGTGATTATTATCTATTTCAGCATAGTTATGATAGCTCACGAAGTTTCTTTCATAATCAAACACGAAGCTAAAAAATCACTTTTTATTAAGTTAAGCCATAAGTCTATCGCAAGAAAAATTTTAAACTATCAATTATTTTGTGGGCAATCTCCATCGACAATAAGCAAAAGGGCTTTTTATTTTTTGTTAATATATCATGTTTATTGTTATCCATTGAAATCAGGATGAACATGTTAGATTGAACCAATTTAGAAAGCCTTTGAACAAAATTTCAAGTGAATGTGAAAAAATCATGTGAAAACTTTCAGCACAGAAGTTTCTTAGAAGATCAGCATGGAACTTAGAAGTTCGTTAGAAGTTCCGCATGGAACTAAAAAAATCGTTAGAAATTCAGTGGAAAGCACTACAGTTAAATATGATTTTCATATATTGTAAGTCGCTTGGAACGCACAAAAATGTACCATGATACTGTTTTGGACTTTTCATGTTCAATCAGAATTCTTTATTGAGCACTGAAGATTAACGGTCTCGGGTATCATTTATTCTGCATTTTAAAAGTTTTAATGCCACAAGATATAGAGTAAGGTGGGGTAAAAGTACGAGTCGGGTAAAAGTACGTTTTGATATTATCACAAACCGAAAACAAAAAAAATTCAAAACTCTGGCGTGGATTGATAGTGATTTGGACTGCCTTCATCCAGACAAAATTTTTATTTGTAAAAATTGAAAAATCCTCCGAAAAATGAGGTAAAGCAGCTTTTTTGACCAAATGATGTAATATTTAAAATAACGGTAAACATGTTTGAGCAATCACAATTCTAGCTTTCAATGAAAGTCTTAATGTGTCTGTTTAGTTGTTTTCAACCACTACCAAATGCCGAAGAAAGAATTTAATTAATATGTCTCTGTTTTGCACAATAAACTGTGAATCACAAGAAACCTTGAAAGACTTAACTTCTTTCTTAAATTCACTGTGAACATAAGCACATATTTTTGATTCTACAAAGACTTGCTCGCGCGAAAAATTGCTCGAATACTATGAGAACTGGATTCCGTAAACCTGTTGAATATGGGCAATTAGTGAAGAACTCCAAATCGGCACAGGTTGTTCGCCCATGTATAGGATTTATATCAAAAGCGAAAATAGAAGTAAGCCAAGATATTAAATAATTTTTCTCTTGACTTCATGCAAAATTGTGGAATTCTGAATGGCGTTTTCACTATTGCTATCAAATACGTTGATCGATTATCTTCGTAAATTTTTTGAAGAGAGATAAAAGTCTAAGAAATCCAATGCTGTTCTTGGTTTTTTGGAAAAACCACTGCAAAATTTTCTAAAAATAGGATAGCACTAAGGTCGTACTTTTACCCCACCATACTCTACCCCTGTAAAACAGCTAATTACTTTTTTGTGTTAGAAAGCTAGGAGGCTACGGTATTTCATAAATTTGTTCAGCGAAAATTTCGTTTGATAAATTTATAAGTTGGTACACAAACCATTAGCGGGCTCGGTTTCACTGAAGAAAAAAATGATGTTGATTTTTTAGTACAAAATATTCTATTTTCCCATTCAAACCTAAAAGTTCAAATTTATCCATGTAAATGATACTTGTGCAAAAAATCATAGATCAGTTTTGAGCAAAGACGAAGATTATTAGACCCCAGGATTTAAGAAATTTAAAAGTGACCCTAAATCGACTCAGTCTTATACCACATACGTTATTCATAATCTACAAACTTTACAAAAAATCAGAATGAAAAAAAAGTTCATTTTGAAAATAAAAATAGCCGAGCCATGAGAAAAGTTTGCAAAAAAAACCATTATAATAGGAATTTGAAGTTAAAAAAAATGTGATTTGTGGTCCACCACATCTAATGCATTCGCCGTATTGCATCGCATCGCACTCACTATGTCATCGGCCTTGAGGAAACTTTTGTTTAATAACATTTCACTCAGAAAGCTGTGGTCAAATCTTAAAAGAGGTTTAAATTTCAGTTAAAAGATTAGTTTTATTTTAGGCCGTTAAAACCGAGGCTTATTTTTTGTTTGTTTTGGGATGTGGGGCTTACATTTTCTCAGTGAGCATTGATTCCTTTTTTTCTCCTCCACAATTCAAGCCAAAATTCAAGTGTCACTCATCATTTGCCATCAGGCCTTAGGAAGGATCGACTCATAGGGGTGGGGGTGTGGAGGCTGGGGTTCTGATGACTGATTTTTACTTATTTATATATTAATTCACGAATACAAAAAAAATTGAATCTAATAATGTTTGTAACTTTATGATTATCAATTATAAGTATTTTGACATTAAAAGTTTTCGTATTAAATCATAACTTTCAAAAATAGATTTAAAACCTAAAAGGTGAGCTTAATTCCCTTTTATCGATGGTAAATATTTTTGAATTTGTTTAATAGTCTGGTAAATCAAACTTAGTTGATTTGGGCATCAAATAAGTTTTTTTTCGGAGAGTCTTCCTTCCCTTAAAAAAAAACTTATTCTAAACTCAAAACAAACAAGCCCAATCTTACAAACTATTTTGCAAAACTTGAACCAAATTAATAATTTTAACAAGAAGTTTAGTTTTAAAAACTGCAATATAAACACATTGCAGACCAAATACGAGATATCTCATTTTTTCGCTTGTCGCTAGTATGCTCCTTTAAAAAAAGCCTAATTCAAACGTCATGAGTCTAATTACGAACCTCATTCTATATAATTAAGCACCACACTCTCCGTTGTTCAAATATTTATATAAAATTAGCAGAATTTGTTTTTTTCTTATTTCTGAAACGTAAAATACCGAATTTTATGTCCTTTATGTGTTGATAATGTTAAACAAATCACTGGGAAAATATAACATTTTGTACAGAATTTTTAAGGTGAAGATGTTTTAGTAAATATTTGTTTAAAAAGAATCAATTCCATAATGAAAATTCTATTGATGATTTTTTTAAATAAAATTTGGAGTTTTTGGATTTAAGTTTAAGAATTTAAGTTCTACCAATAATATGTGATTTTCAATTGAATTGTTTTTACATATTAATTTTGTTCAAAAATATAGAATCTGGAAACTGAATTGACAAGCATTCTTAACATATTAACACTGACCAAATTGACTAGACACTCGATTTCGTTTGTTGGATAATTTTTCCAACAGTACGCAATATTGATTCCAGAGTGCGCATCGATCGATTTGAAGAAATGTTAACCCAGTTAGAAATTGTCAACCAACTTTCGATGATAAAATCAGGCTAAGCAGGTACAGGGCATTTGAATCGGCAAAATGGTAGGTTTGCCACCTACCGTCGGTATTGCGAACCTGCTAAATTAGAAGAAAAAAAAATAGCCAGAAAATGATAGAATTTTGATCTAAGTGTCCTGTCAGTATGATCAGTGATATTAAGGACCGAGAAGAAACCTTTGACGAAAAACACGGAAATTAGAGTAGAATATTTCAGAAACCCCTGGACTAAATTTTACAAATTTAGCATTTTTAAATTACAGCAAATGTTGTGTTAAATTTTATCGAATAAAGTTCAACACTCAAATTCAGTCCATTCGAGTTATACTTCGATCAAAGTGTAGCACACTGTTGTCAAGCGAAAAAAAAACTAGATATCCCGTTCTCGTATTTGGTTCGCAATGTGTCAAGATCGTGATCTCTTGAATTCCTCAATAATTTATGTTACTGTAAAATTTATTTACAAGTTGAAATTTTTCTGAATTTTTATTCTGCACTAGCTGACCCGCTGTACTTTGCTACACCTTTCAAAAACAAATGATATTTTCAGAAATTATTCAAATTTTTATTGCTTTGTTGGCATTATTATATAACTCCATTGGTTGATAAGTTTTTAAGCTTCTCAATATAATTTATATGGTATCCCCTTCTTTCTTCCCCTCTCTACACTGTAAAGCGTAAGGGTCTTCAAAAATCACTGAAACATAACTCCTAACCAAGTACCTTTCCATGCCAAATTTGTTTCCATTTGTTGGCTTCGTTAGCATGAATTGAGAACTTATGCTAACCAAATTGTATTGGGCCCACCTCCCTCCTCCTATGTAACTACTCACTAAAAGAAGGATGGTGAGTCATATAATCATACAATCGTACGAAAATGAATTGTCATGTTAAGTTATGTCCATTTCTCGGATTTTGTAAAAAAAATGTAAAATGAAGGCTTTCCTCTTCCCTTCCCATATTCCCAATTCTATCCTCCTACTGCTAAAAAAGAATGGTTTCATATAGAAAACTTTCTCGCATTCAGGACCGGATTAAGCCATGGGGGGGCCCGGGGCAATTTTTTTCGGGGGGGGGGGGGGGGGGAAGGGGGTTCTATGATTCGATGTTTTTTCAAACACTATCCAAACAAAATAATCAAATTAAATTAGTTTTGAGCAGAGTTTCTTAGGCTTCAGCAACTAATCTGTACGGTTACACAACCAAAGACGTAAATAAGTAAAAATAATACTGCGAGATACAGTTATTAGAGTTAAAGGATTCAAAACATAAAATCAGGTTAAACTCAGAACTAAAATTCAGTGTCTCAAATCTAAATCATAATTTCAAATCAAGTTTTGAAAAGCAAAATATGAATTAAATTTAAAAAAAAAATTGAGAATCAAGGTTACAATCACAACCAAAGCAGAAATTGCACCAAATGTAAATTTCAATTTTATATCTTTGAAACACAAAAAAACCTTTTCATGAGATGTTTATGAATATGATTCTCTTTATGTAATTTTTTTTTTAGCAAATTGTTATTCTAGAAGAGACATAAGTTTCATAAGATGCCCTCAAAGCCAAAGGGATATAAGTGCAAAAATGACTGGTTGGATAAAAAATCGTAATAGAGATTAAATGTTTCAAACACAGAATCAATCATCATTCAAAAAAGTTAGATAAGGAATCCAAATGAGTTTAGTACCTAAAACAAAGATCCTGAGTTCTCAAAATACAGAAAAATTACTAAACTGAACTTCAGTAACTGGAAAAACAACATAAGACTTGAAAATTTCAATGAAACGAATCTGGAAAAAGATTAGATTTAAAAGATAGAAATATTCTTGTTAAGAAAATCACTCAATGATATTAGCGACTCAACTATAAGATCGTTTTTATGATAAATTTGAAAATGAATATTTGGAAAATGATATGCTGAATTCAGAATATTCACTTCAATAGTGGATAAAATTTTAGTAACATCAGTTGAAAATATTTCAATACGAATTTCAAGTCTAAGACAGAAATTGGGATGGAAATTCAATAAAGAAATTCTGTACTTTCAATTGGTTCCATTTAAGCAACTACATTTTAAAGGTTTTTTTTAAATAGGGGGAACACTTTTTGAAGTTATAAACTCACGAAATTTTCAATAATATTGATTGAAATGTGAAAAGTTATAGTAATACGCGGTATTAACCTGGAAACTGCCCGGGTAAAATTCTGAAATGTATATCAGAAAGCTTCTTTTTTATCTCTAAGCACTGTAAGCAAGTTTTGGCGTAAGCTGCTATTACAGTGCAGTAACCATTACTTGAAAAGTTAACACGATAACAAACATTAGTATTGTTCAAGACGTTTGAACATAATGAAAATTAGGAGATGTTTTTTCATTATTTTACCTGTTCTGTACAAAATATCCTTACTGATATGTTAAGTGAATGAAAATGAAAATTTGAAGTGTTTTGCATCATATTCTTAAATATTTTTTTCAAATTCGGTTTAGTCCAGATTTTAGGTTGAAAATTTTGGAATTCAATAGGATGATTTTGATATTCTTAGCTCGAAAAATGAGGGGAAACTTCTTCAATGCTTACTCTAGGGGGCCCCCTTAACTTATATTAGAGAAAAACTATTCAAAATATTATTTCACGGGGGTTGTTATATTTTAATTTTTAATTCCGATTTTCTTGTTTTGATTTCTTTTTACAGATTTGTAGTTGTATGGTTAAAATAATGTTAACAAAAATTCCCTTGGGGCAATTTCCCCTAAAAGTATGTTTCGTACACAAATACTTTTTGATGCCAAATTTGGTTTCATTTGCTCGATTAATTTTCGAGTTATGCAAAAAATTTGTATGGAAGCCCCCCTTTCTCCTTTTATATCTTTCCGCTGGAAAAAGATGGTGCCCAACATGCCCCTCACATGCCCAATATGGTACCATATGCTCGATCCGCTCTCCAGTTATATTGAAAACTGTAAGGGAGACCTTTCCTCCACCTTTTCATCCAACTCTTTGAAGAAGTGAGGGATACCAAATATTCATAGAAGCATTTCTCGTACCCAAATTTCGATCCACGCCCAACAAGGTTCCATTTGCTGTTGTAGTTCTCGAGTTATGCATTAAAAATTGTGTAAAATTCCGCTCCCTCTTTTCTTTCTCGCCGCTGGAAAAAGGAAGGTGTCTTAAACAATCATTAGAACATGTCACGTTTCCAAATACCCGCCCATGCCAAGTTTGGTTCCATTTGCTCAATTAGTTATTGAGCTACGTAAAAAATTATAAAAGAAGCCTCTCCCCTCTTTCTGTATCGTTACTGGATAAACGGAGGGGTATCAAATAATCATAGAAATATTTTTCGTATCCAAATATCCTCGAATGCCAAATTTGGTTTCATTTGCTTTATTCATTTTTCTTCTGGAAAAAACAGGGGTCTCAAATAATCATTGACATATTTTTCGTATCCAAATACCCTTCCATGTCATCCTTCCATGATTGATGCTTGCCATATTATCTTCCGCAGTCATCATAAGAAGACAAACCAAAGAAGGGGAAGTAGCACTAATAAAACTTATTAATAGTAGGAAGTTTCTCTTCCTATTGTCCTATCCAAAATTTCTATAATTTTGATATCATTGGCTAAGATTTAACAGATGATTTACAAAGAAATAATTTTAGCATCTGAAAAATTTCAATTATAAAAAAGACTTTTCAAGCTTAAAATGACCATACTCCAGTGATATAATGCTACTCGAACTCAAAATTCCGGCGAATCTTGAACCACCTTCGCCCGGTGTGCCCAAGTTCAAGAAGCGAATGACATCCGTCAATCAGGGCCTGCCAGCAACAGCATCAGAACCCGGGAAACGGATGGATGAAAAGAAAAACTTTTGTCCACCTCCACCTGACCCGTCCATTACCACCAGCGGGTGAAGGAAAAACTGAGCCACCCACCACCCACTTTCTTGATTCATCCGAAGACGTTTCTTCAGTCGAACCGTAGATAGGTAGCTTTCTTATCTCCCTCGGAGAGCAAAGAAGCGGTTTGGCTTTTGAAAGATTCGTTAGGAGAGGAAGCGCGCTTTATAAAAGGTAAACTGCAAACGAGAAAAAAAAATGGAATTGGTACGGGAAAAACAGTTGCTACCGGAGAGTGGCAGCAAGACGGGGTAAAAAAACTTTCCCGACGTCCTTCTAATTATCACAAGATGTCATGAAATGTTTGACAAGCATCAGTGCAAGGAATCTCGAGCATTGGGAGGGGAGAGAAGGAGGGAGGGGCTCGATGGGGGGTCACCATCTCAGGACTGCAAGGAGCAATCGCCTTTACGTCACTGTCCGTTTTCTTCTTCGTTTGACTGAAGCTGCCAGGAGATTGACATTGACGTAACGAGAGTTTTAATTTGGCAGCTAATTACTATGGATATTTGATGAGCGACCGGATGGGATGGCAGCAGCGAGAAAAGATTTCCTTTGCAGAATAATTGGGGCTTTCGGTTGGAATATTGATTTTTTTCCTTATCTGTTTAAACAATCCTAATTGAAAAGTATTTGTCAATGCAGTTTTGAAAATAATCTAAAAAAACTAAAATATTTTCTTTGAAAAACATTTCTTTCAGCCTTGTTTGACCATATCACCCAACAAAACAGTAAAAATCCAAAATCAGCTCAAAGGATAAACGGAACGACCAGAGAAAGTGAATAGCGGGCAAAAAAAAAAAGGTGCGATGCTTTTCAATTTCGGCTGATTGATAGGTTGATTGATTGATGGATTTCGATGGTCTGACTGACAGCGTTATTGAGTGCTAAACATTCTCGTTCACCACTCGCTGTCAGACACGATGTTGCTAAAGGTTTGCTCGCTCATCGACGACTCGGTATCTTCGGGTTCTAGTTGAGCTCTCTTTTTTTTGCACTTTCCCCTTGGTGTACCACGGTTCGACCATGGGTGTTGTATGGTTTTCACCTCTCGGTTCCGTCGAATCTGAGCGGTAAAATTTGCGGGGGTGGCTGGCAGATGCACAGTCAGGGCGATAGGGTGCCGAAATGTACGGTTGGGCTCTGTGTTTGTTTGATGATTGATGAAAAAAATTTCATTAGAGAACGAATAAGTAAAATACAAAATAACTACATTTTGGTAAAAAAAAAACTAGTGAACATGACGAAAGGATCGAAGATGACATGAGTTGTATGGTGAAATGAATTACGTTGATCAACATGTAAAACCTTAATTAGATAATTAATAATTGTGTAGTAAGTTAATTCAACCAATAACTGTTTTCCATGTTTAAAATTATTTATATCCGGCTTCTTAAAATATGTTTAAAAAGAGTTATGCCTTTTAATCAAGGATCAAATATTATCATATCTCAACAAACATTTTTGTAGGTATATTTCTCAACAACTTTGTTATACGTTTCATATACATTATAAAATGATCGTATGAAACACGAAAAAACAGCATTTAACTACCAAAGTGGAGGCAATATAGGGTTAGTTGCCCTACTTTGGACCCATTAAGCGGTGGTTTTTAAATAATCAGGGTTTTCTCACAATTGGACGGGAAATTTATACCCTTCAGGAAGTTCATTTATAAGCCATGATCTTGTCTGCAAGTTTCAATGAAAATTTTCAACATGGGTTTCGCCATTATTGAGAGATTTGCAAGATATGGATGATTAAAATTTCCAACTTTGAACCTACTGTTCCTATTTTGGTACTAGACCGGTTCCTTTCATTGGACCTAGAACTAAAACTCCTATAAAAAGTTTGATTTTTCGAAAATAAATAAACAAATTAATTGTAAATGTAAACTTAAATCAATTACTTTAATAAAATAGTATTACAGCTTTTTAATATTTAAAAAACTAAAATTTCTGTTATGAATATCACAAACACTTTTATTCCCCGTCAGCTCTGTCAGCAAAACGATAGCTGAAACTTTATTATCTTTACTTACTTATAGTTTATTTGCGTAAATCTGGCAAAAATGTTGGAAATATTCAATATTGGTTCTGAATTATGCCCCAATTAAAAATTCGTAACATTGTTGATTTGTTGGTTTTGATACAAAGATTTGGTGTCAGGTCTAAACATGGAACATCAAATTCGAAAGTTTCCTATATTTGGACCCTTTGCAAATTTTCCGAGTTTTCCATTGATTTTCATGAATTTTTGGAAAAATGGGTAGTATGGTACATATTCTTCACAGTGAAAGTAATTTCCCCTTAAACTTTGGCTTGGAAAGTAAAACATCATGATTTTTCCTTAAACACTCTAATTTCTCAATACGCGCCCCACTAAATGAGCTGTCTGATTTACCACTGATGCAGAGGTAGATTTTTAAAAACGTTGAAAATTTTATCAGAAAGACTTTTAATGGCAAAAAACGGTATGGTAGGATTCAGGAAGAATAAGAGTTCATTATGTGCATAGGAATATCTTTTTTTTTATGTCAGCAAAATGAATTATTTTCAATTTTCGGCATTTTAGGACTAAAGTAGGCTCTAGGTCCAAAGTAGGAGCACTCACCCTACATACAAATTTTCAACTTCTGGCCAAAGCGATAAGAGTATACGATTTCGACACCATATTCATACATACTGAAAAAATGCAAGAGAGCACAAGTTTTTTTCTCTCAACGCATGCGAACTGTTGCCAGCGACAATATTTGCTGCCTCTGTCATTGGCCAATTCTTGCAAATACACCATCTGATTTTTAGCAATCTGGTTGCACTGCTGGTCGCAAAGAGAACAACAAAGCTGTTCTCTCTTTTGACCCACGCGGGAGAAAAAAAGGAACGAAATCGTCTTCAAATTCTGCAAACATGGCGGACTTTTTATCATATCCGATTTAAACCATTTAATACGACTTCGAGTAACGATTTTTACGACATTTTACTTGCGTTAGTTGGAATTACGATTCGCAGTAACGTTTTTAATGACTTGAGTTATCATTTGTAATGCGATTTCATGTTTGTTGGGAGGCAGCTCCATTCCTCAGAACTAAAACATCATCAGTTTTCCAGGAAGTGCCGTAAGAAAATAACCACAGAAATCCGCACTTTATGTTTGTATATTTTTTTTTTCAATTTCAATCTATATTCTGTTAATAATAATTTAACGGCATTTAACGGCTCTGAAATGGGAATATGATGCAAACAAGCTTTCAATTCCATCGCAATATATTTTGTTTCGTGTGTCTTCGTGGTGAAAAGCACAAAAACATATGAACAAAATTTGCAATTAAGACCAAATCAAGAACCATTAAAAAATTTTGAAATATTATGATTTGAATCTCACGACTAAAGATAAAAGACAAGAGCATAGTGAACGTTAAGTTTAATCAAATGAGACTGAAAACTGAAATCTTGAATGAAATTAAACTTTATGTGAACAGATTATGTTTAAACATTTCTAGATTTTTTATGAATGGACAATTTTTTTAAAATTTCTTCTATGCCACTCCATAAAATCGCAGAGTTTCCACACTGATCTGAATTTCTTCTTTTGTTTTTAATCAATGTTTTCAATTTGTCAAGTCATTATACATTTTTCTCCTTTCATTTTCCTTTAATAATCCTCTTAAAGCAGCATCTGCCCTTTCTGATGAAAACATGAAATCGTTAAATTTAAAATGTTAATATACAATCAACTTATTTAAAAGAATGAATTATTTTTTCAAAAGTCAATACATATTCATAATTTTTTCCCAATTAACTCAAAAATTTTGAAGCATCCTTACCGAGTCCAATAAATAAAACAGATTTTTGAACATATTTCGACACAGTTATCGGTTGCTTAAACAATCCAAGCTGAAAAAAAAATATTCCGATATAATGAAAATTAAGTGAAATGCTTTCATTTGGCATATATGAATAAAAAATGATTTTTAAAGGGTGATACGGTCAAAATTTGGTCAAGGGAAAACGCGTGTAAATCGGTGAAATCGTATATTTACGAAATCAAATTAAATTTCTTTTTCAAGTTTAATTAGTATAAAATTCAGGAAAAATATTCAGTTAGGCTTCCGCTTTTCCAAATCCGAATTGCCGGGCCTTACGCTTAACTCCTGCCATCAGATTTTGTACAGCCACCTTGTCCACTTTCTTCGCCGCAGAAAGCCAGTTTGGCTTGAACTGCTGCTCGTCCTTAGCAGTTTTTTAGGTCTTCTTCAGGTTCCGCTTGACAATAGCCCAGTATTTCTCAATTGGGCGGAGCTCTGGCGTGTTGGGTTCTTGTCCTTGGGAACCACCTACACGTTGTTGGCGGCGTACCACTCCATGGCCTTTTTACCGTAATAGCAAGTGATGCCAAATCCGGCCAAAACAGTACGGAACAACCGTGTTTCTTCAGGAAAGGCAGCAGACGTTTATTCAAACACTCTTTCACGTAAATTTCTTGGTTGACAGTCCCGGAAGCTATAAAATGCTGCTTTTCAAGCCACAGGTACAGATGGCTTGCCAAACCAGATATTCATGTGCTTGAAAATATCTGCTACCTTTCCCCTTCCTTTTGTCGTATAAAACTCCTGTCCCGAAAGCTGCTTGTAGTCGGCTTTGACGTAAGTTTCGTCGTCCATTACCACGCAGTCAAACTTCTTCAGCATCGTCGTGTACAGCCTCCGGGATCGCGCTTTGGCCGTCGTATTTTTTTATCACCGCGATTTGAAGTCACTACCTTCTTGTAAGTCGATAGTCCGGCTCGTTTTTTGGCTCGATGCACGGTTGTAGACGATACACCCAGCTTATTTGCGGCATCTCGAAGAGAGAGGTTAGGGTTTCACTTGAAACTACCGGCAACTCTCTTTGTCGTCTCCCGGTTCCTGGCTTCCGGTTTTCGATTTCCCCCCGATCCAGACTTCTTGGCTGTCGACAAACGTTCCCCAAACACTTTAATTACATTTGTAACGGTTGATTTGGCAACTTTTAGCGATTTTGCCAGCTTTGCGTGCAAGTAGCTTGAATTTTCACGATGCACGAGCAAAATTGCTCGCTGCTCTTCTTCCTTGGACGGCATTGTGACAACTGAATAGTGTATTCCAAAATCAAAATAGTAGCAACATTCTACACACGCACACCTTCAAAATGAGGGGTGTTCAGGTTTTTTAAATGCAAAATTGAAAGAAATACGTCAAGTTAATATTGACCAAATTTTGACCGTGTCACCCTTTATAAAGATTCAAAACAAGGACAACTCGCATTGATTCGCTATCATTTTTGAATTTATCAAACCCTGGATCCTAGAAGCCTTCGCCCTGGTTCAAATCTAATCCATGATTCTTTTTGGGGTTTGTAAGTAACGTTTACATGAGTTTATTTGAAATTTTAGGTTTGTATGGGAATTTTAGTATTTTGAACTAAAAAATTAACATTGTTTTTGCTTTTGAATTAATAATTCTCTAAAGATGATTTTTCGAGGACAGTAACTTCGTACTAGGCAAAAAAAGTTGTCAGCTGTTTATCAGGGGTACAACTTTAGGCATTGAAAAACAATTAATTCAATTGACATCACTGCTGGTGCCTCGCGAAGTATTGCATGAATAGTAATAACGATATACCGCGCTACGCATACAGCAGTGATGTCAATTGATTTTATTGTTTTTAAATGCTAAGAGACATTCATCTATTCAACACCTTATAACATTTTTATCTGATAAGATAAAAAGTTACGGTCTAGGACAAAATTGTTCAGCGGAAAATATAAAAACCGGAGAATATAAAAACCACAAAAACCATAAGCAGGCTCGGTTCCACAGAAGAATTTCAAATTATATTGATTGTTCTGTATTAAATATTAAATTATCACATACAAACCTAAAAGTTCAAATTTACTCATGCTATCGTTACTTAAAAATTCTGCAATAAATCATGGATAAGAATTGAACCTTATCGAAGCATTTTAGATCCCAGGGTTTAAAAAATTCAAAAATTGACGCCAAATCGACTCAATCTAATGGAGCAGTTTCATACAGTTACAATTCCTATTATCTTCTTCCCAAGACACTCAAAAGTTTCCCTTAATAGTTTTTGGATTACTAAAGATCGACTATGCTAATCTAGCAATAACATTAATTGTATCTATGATTATGTCATAACTCGTTTATTGAAATATAACTTCTATATATATAAAAAGCAATTTCTGTGGGTTTGTTTGTTTGTTTGTTTGTTTGTTTGTTTGTTTGTTTGTTTGTTTGTTTGTTTGTTTGTTTGTCCTCTATAGACTCCGCCGTCTTAAGAGCTAGAGAGCTGAAATTTGGCATGTATGTTCATTAGGTCCAGGAATAATGAAAAATGTTTTCGGATTTTCGGATGACCCCTTCTGAAGGGGGTCGTCCATACAAGACAAATATTGTTTTAGCGATATTTACGTTATTTTTTGTCGGATTGTGATGAAAATTTGCACATGAGGGTTTTGAGAGATGGCCGATCGATTCCAGGAATTGCATTTTGGGTCAGGGGTCGGCAAAAGGGGTCGTCCATATCGACTATTTATTGTTTTTGCGATATTATCGTTATTATACATCAGATTGAGATGAAACTTTGCACATAGTAGTTTTGAATGACGAACAATCAATTCGAGATGCTAAATGCGGAGTCAGGGGTCGTCCAAAGGGGTCGTCCATATTAACTTCCAATATCTTAGTGATATTGACGTTTTCATACATCGGATTGGGGTGAAAATTTGCACATAGGAGTTATTAGGGACAAACAATAGATTTCACTTATCTAAATTATAGTCAGGGGTCAGCCAAAGGGGTCGTCCGTATTAACAATTCACTGTTAATGCGATATTGTAGTTATTATACAACGAATTCAAATGAAAATTGGCACACGAGAGTTTTGAGGGACGGGTAATCGATTACAGGTATTAAATTCAGTGTAAGGGGTCGGCAAAGGGGGTCGTCCTTATTAACCTTTCCATATTTTTGCAATATCGTCGTTATTTATATATATAAAAAGCAATTTCTGTGGAATTGTTTGTTTGTTTGTTTGTTTGTTTGTTTGTTTGTCCTCTATAGACTCAGCCGTCTTAAGAGCTAGAGAGCTGAAATTTGGCATGGAGGCTCATTAGGACCAGGAATGATGAAAAATGTTTTCAGAATTTTGGTTGACCCCTTCTGAAGGGGGTCGTTCATACAAGACAAATATTGTTTTCGCGTTTATCACGTTATTTTTCGTCGGATCGTGATGAAAATTTGCACATGGGGATTTCGAGAGATGAGAAATCGATTTCAGGTATTGAATTTTGGGACAGGGGTCAGCAAGAGGGGTCGTCCATATTAACTTTTCAATATTTTTGTGATATTCACGTTAGTGTACATCAGATTAAGATAAAAATTTGCGCTCAGATGGTTTTAGGGACGGGAAATCGATTGCCGGTAACAAATTTTGTGTAAGGCGCCAGCCAAAGGGGTCGTCCATATTCACTGTTCACTATATTTGTGAAACTGACGTTATTATACATCGGATTCAGACGAAAATTGGTGCACGAGAGTTTCGAATGACAAGCAATCGATTCAAGGTATCGAATTTAGTGTAAGGGGTCGGAAAAAGGGGTCGTCTATATCAACTTTTCAATGTTTCTGTGATATTGACGTTATTATTCATCGGATTGAGAAGAAAATTTGCGCTCGGATATTTTTAGGGACACGCAATCGATTGCCGGTATTAAATTTTGTTTAGGGGCAAGTCAAAAGGGGTCATCCAAATTACCTTTTAAATTTTTCTGTGATATTAACCTTATTATACAACGGATTGAGATGCAAATTTGCACATAGAAATTATAAAAGACGAACAATTGATTCCAATTATCCAATTCTGGATCAGGGGTCGGCCAAAGAGGGCGTCCATATTAACTATTTGCTGTTTTTTTTTGCAATATTGACGTTATTATGCAATGGATCGGTTCGAAAATTTGCACGTGGAAGTTTTGAAGGAAGAGCAAACGATTTCAGAGATCAAAGTTCGGACAGAGGCCATTAATCTGCAACGATCGAGTCGAAATTTATACACGGTTTATTGGGGTTTGGACGGTCAATTGATTTCTGATTTCAATATTTGTATCAAACGACAAAAAAGGGGGTCGCATTAACTATCAAATTTGCTCTGCAATAATTACGTGAGTTTGTATCGCATACAAACTAAAATTCAGTTTAGTGTTTTAGTACGCTCGATTGATTCCTCATTTCAAATTTATCATTCAAAGTTATCGTTCATATAAAATGTTCAACATTTTTGCAATCATTGCTTAGAAATGCATTAGCAATTGCATATGGAAATGCCTGTAAATTGACATTCATTCAAACTGTTAATGACATATTCTAAATTGAAAGCGAAACGGAGTTCGTATGGGATCAGCTAGTTATACATAAGATTGGGATGAAAATTTGCACACGGTAGTTTTCAGGGACGGGCAATCGATTTCAGATGTCAAATGTTTTGCCACGGGTCGCCCACAAGAATTAAATTTCCATTGTTTCTGGCAGTATTGACGTTATTATGCAATGGATTGCTTAGAAAATTTGCACACTGGAGTTTTGAGGGAAGGGTAATCGATTTCAGAAATCAAAGATTGTATAAGAGGTCACCCCAAGGGGTTTATTTTTTCACAATAATTGCGTTGTTATGCAACGATCGAGTCGATATTTATACACGGGATATTTCGCCACGGTCAATTGATTCATGATTTCAAATTAAGTAGCAGACGTTAGAAAAGTGATCATCTAATATTTTTGCGATTATTACTTAACAATGTATTCGGAAGTGCAACTGGAAAATGCTTGGCAATTGAATTACATACAAACTGTTTATAACATATTCCAAGTTTAAAGCGAAACGGAGTTCGTATGGGATCAGCTAGTAATTTATAATTTTTTGACGTAGAATTACGTCTTACGGCAACTCTATGGGGGGAAAATAGCCTCATTAACGGACATGATATCTAAAGCATTATGACGTCATCATCATATCATCATAATTTTAAAAAAAGAAAACATAGAAGCCCTGCCTCTTGATGGATTACGATTTTCCCTGCCTACTTAAAGCTTTTCGGCAGTGATGCCACATTTGAATCGGTATTTTCGAACTCAAAAAAATCTTTTTTCGGTATGGAAATCCGAAAAATCGATATAAAAATCAGTATTTTGGGGTGATTAAAAAATGGTTTTTGGTAGTCATTTTTAAAATCTTTATTTTGTTTTCTTTTTGTTTTTTTGAATGCCTGGCAGTGTTCTGCATGCTTGCTTTTTTCTGTTGTTTATACATTTTTTGAATAGTTTTTTAGAGTTCTTAGAAGGTTCATACCTACCATATTTTCTTCTCTATTATTTTTTATGAAAACTTATAACACGCTTTCAAATTGTTGTGTTTGGCCATTTTTCATATGTTTTTTTACAAAAAGTTTTATTTCTTTTCCGTATATAGAGGTATGTAAACCAATTTCAAAAAATCTGAAGAAATCATCAAATATAATTTGAAACATGAAAAATCGTTCCGTATTATTAACTGAAAATCGATTATTTTTGCACTTATATCCCTCTGAGGTCCTTAATTGTTAAAAATTTACATGTTAAAAAGTTTTTGTTGGTGTCTCAAATATTAAAAAAATCTCCTGCAGCTTCTTTGTTATATTATCAATCAAAAAATTTCTTCAAGTTATCGATGAACATACGATTTCTTATGGGTGTGATCCTTATTAAAGGTTCTTTAAATTTGTTAGTTTTATTAAATTTTTTAACTCACACATATTTAATCTTATTAGATTAACTTCCGCTGGCTATCTTGGCACAGTTATAAAAATTATAGAATATGTTATAGAAAACAACAGTTTTCTAAAATTTCATCGGATCGTTTGCTCTTTAAAGTGCAAACGATCCGATGAAATTTTAGAAAACTGTGTATCGAAAATTAACTATAAACATATTTGGGCCTTCCACTTACTAACGCGTATGTAGCATCTTGATCTGTCAAGAGTGAACCAGCGCTTTGTTTACGTTTGAAACATTCGTTTCTCCCAAAATCTCGCGAATTAAAGAAAAAGTTAAAATTCGTGTATTGGACACTCGGATACGAAAGAAGGGCATCTCGATGAATGAAATGGCGAAACGTTTCGGCATTCATCCGGCGAGCATAAAATCCATCATCCACAAGTTTGGGGAACACTATACGTTTGATGATATGCCAGGAAGAGGAAGAAAATCAGGACCATCTGACCCAAATCTGGACCGTAAGGTGATCAACCTCATCAACCGGAATCGATGGATGTCCATACCGGATTTGGCGAAAAAAGCTGGGACATCGATCGGAATGGTACAGCGAATCAAGAAACGGAAAAACCTGAAGACATACAAGAAGCAGAAAATGTCCAAACAAACGGCTGAACAAAAATCACGAGCCAAAACCAGAGCCCAGAAGCTGTATCATCGGATTTTGCAGGAGCCAGATGCGTGCATTCTCATGGACGATGAAACTTATGTAAAAGAGGATTCCAGTACTCTTCCGGGACCACAACTCTACACTGTAGCTATTGGGGAGGATGTGAGTGACCACGAGAGGTCGATTGAGGTGGACAAATTTGGCTAGAAAGTGCTTGTGTGGCAGGCAATCTGCTCCTGCGTATTGAAGTCGGCGAGTTTCTTTACAAAAGGAACAATAAATGCCGATATCTACCAGAAGGAGTTTTTGCAGAAAAGGTTGCTGCCACTATATAAGATAATACGACTCCACCATTGTTCTGGCCGGATTTGGCGTGAACCCACTACGCTAGATCCACTCTTAGATGGTTTGAGGATAACGATGTAGATTTCGTTAAGAAATATATTAACCCACCAAACTGCCCCCAGCTTCGCCCCATAGAACGATATTGGGCTATCTTCAAAAGAGTTTTCAAGAAGGATGGTAAGACCAATAGGATCATGACGGTTTTCAAGAAAAATTGGAATGCTGCGGCCAAGAATCTGTACAAAACCTAATAAAACGCGTCAAGTCGAAAGTCCAAGAATATTACCAATAATTACTTTTTTACTTGTATTTCTTTATAAACTGTAAGAATAAGCTTTTTAAACACTTCCGAACTGTTTCTTCTTTTGAATCTTCAATAAAATACAATGAAAAAAAAAAGATTCTCATTCTTTTTTTAACGATTCCACATTTTTTATAAATTGTGAACTGTTTAAAAGATTAAAAAAATGGGAAAAATGAATATTCGCTTCGCATCACATCCAAATTACTGAAGTTTCGTTTTGTACACGCTGTGTGAATTTGAAAATACTTGAGGATAACTGAATGAATCTCTCTACGTATTCGATGGCTTCAATGTGTGTATTTTTTTTAAATTTGTCTTCAATTAGGAAAATTTCAACGATCGTGACAATAAGAAATAACGCAAAATATGCAAATAATGCGGTTGCAAATTTTAGTAACCCTAGCGCCAAAATCCAACAGGTTCGATAAGGGCCAACAGGATCTCCGGCAAAGAATCGGCTGCGATAGGAAAGGCCGTCACCACCGCTCGCTGATAGAACTAGACCCTAGAAACACACGTCTCGGGTACCCGAATAATGAAATTTATATTTATGATGTGTTTGTATTATCCTATTTTTAAGGGCAATGAATATTGATTTTGGTTTTATTTTTGCTTAGTCATGGCCGCTCGATTTGTTGCTGTGTTGATTTTGCTCGTCCTCTGCCTTCTTCGTTCCTAAATAGGTTTCGTTTCTAGGTTCTGTTCCTAGGCATCCTTGCGCTGCTCCGGGTTTATTTGATGGGAAGAAAAGAGTCTGCCGATAATTCTGACCGACACAGGGAAGCTGATCGTGATCAAGTGTGATTTTTTCGGATGCTTGATGGGTTTTACTTTTGACGAAGAATATGGATGATGATTGATTGGATTTCGATGTGATATGCATGCCCTTGGATAGAGGCCTTGGTTGAGGAGAGAAGATATTCGACGCGATGACGCTGCTTTGGTACTTACTTGAGTTTTATGAATAGGTAGCATGAAAAGAGCTGGGCATGTGGTTTCGTAGCAAATCAAAATCGAACAGTCGAGAGTGATTGGCCAGGTTGAGTTTGAGAGACGCGAAGGTCTGTCGGAGCTGATAAAAATCCATCAAAAGCCGACAAGGACTGGGATACGGGGTTTGAATGGGAACACATGGTGAATTCCGGCCAGATTCACACAGCTGATATATTAAGTGATTAATGTCCTCACAGCAAGAGCGACATTTCATGTTTCTACAACATCACGTCGGTCGTCCCTCAGCACTCAGCAGCAGCAGTTTTTAACTGCGCTTCGTAAAAGTTCAGAGAAAATAAAAGAGCGGGACCCAAAACCGAACCAATTCGTCGATCTGTTTCGCCATCTGATTGCCGGACACTTTTCCAAGGATCTTCGGCTGTAAATCACTCAGAAGCCAGAAGAGAAAGTTTTGTTTTGGACAACATGCTCTTGTTTGGACTCGGCAAGGAAATTCAGAAGGAAAAAAAAACTGGCCCGCATCCGTCTTCCAGTTTCACGCCACGGTTGGAGACAAAACGGTTCATTTAAAGTCCCTGCCGACGGACGTCACTTGAAGAAAAAGATTCACCCAACAAACAGAGTGAGAGAGACCCTTTTTCTGGTTTGTATACACGATTATTTCCAGCAATTAATCTCCCAGCCTGCACTCCCCGAACTTTTTGGACCCGAAGAGCAGGGTCTGGAAAAATTCCAATAATTCATATTATGCAAAAATCGTTACACACACGCACTCACGTGATGGCTCAACATTTTTGTTCCCTCTTCCAATGTTTTCTTTCTTCAACCAGTTCAAATCCAAGAAGAAGGTCCTTTTTTCTTGTCTCCAGTGTGAGCCACAGGGGCCCAAAGTAGCTTGGCCAAAACACTACCAACGACAATGGGAAATGGCAAGCGTGCAAGACAAGAATTTTGTCAAACTTTCTTTTCTTTCGTTTGTTTCGTTGCTGACTGATTTATGGGCATCATGTTTCGATGAGTTCACTTCTGGATTCAGTTGATTGGGTGTCCATTGTTGGCGTGGGTTTTTTTTTATTTCTAAGAAAGTGCAACATGTTGAGAAATTTTTTGAAGCTGGAACTTGGTTAACCGTTTAAATTTGACTTAATAAATAAATAAATAAATAAATAAATTAATAAATTAATAAATGAATAAATAAATAAATAAATAAATAAATAAATAAATAAATAAATAAATAAATAAATAAATAAATAAATAAATAAATAAATAAATAAATAAATAAATAAATAAATAAATAAATAAATAAATAAATAAATAAATAAATAAATAAATAAATAAATAAATAAATAAATAAATAAATAAATAAATAAATAAATAAATAAATAAATAAATAAATAAATAAATAAATAAATAAATAAATAAATAAATAAATAAATAAATAAATAAATAAATAAATAAATAAATAAATAAATAAATAAATAAATAAATAAATAAATAAATAAATAAATAAATAAATAAATAAATAAACAAATAAATAAATAAATAAATAAATGAATAAATAAGTTAAATAAAATTCTGTAATTTTTTTAAGTGAATTTTTATCGTGCCAAAATTGATAACGAAGATAAAAACTAGAGGAGGTAGGCAATAAGAATCTTCATCAAAAAAATAAGTTGCCATGCGCTTTGATAATCTTAAACTAAATATAAAGGTGTGTTATTTTTACTTATTACGCTCAATCCGCTCTTGAGTGTCAAAACATGATTTGTTTTTAAAAGATGTTCAACGGAAAAAACAGAAACTAAAATATTTTTTTATATAGAAAATGAAGTCTTCTCTAAGTCATTTTCAGGAAAATTTGAATGTATGTTTATAAACAAACACAAACACACAGTATCTCAAAAAAGCTTGATGTCTCCTCGAAGAGATTCCTTTTACTTAACTCTAAGCGTACATATTCCGAGGATGTGATGACAAGCATCTTACAAATGCTAAAACCACCAACCCTTAGAAATGGTACCGTGTATGCCGTGAGCGGGATTCGATCTCATGACCGTTGGCTTAGGAGAATTGGAAGCTATCCTCCTTAGTAATTTGGAATGTTCTTATTGTTATTGGTGTTATCCAAATATAACATTCATTGGAAAACCAATTCTGGTTGAATGAAGTTTTAAGATACATGAATAACAAAAGTCTAAAGTCCTGTGATTGGTTGCCAACGCTTTTCAAAACTAGTTTTTACACTTTAAAAAAAAGTAATCTTTTTTTCTCGATTATACCACTTTTTAATGAAATTTTTGAATTTTGTCTACCTAAGATTAAATTTTAACAAATCTCAGCAGAACTGTTTCTCAATTGAATTTAAAATATAAAATTAAGTTAAGAGTAAAAGTACTTGCACTGAGATCCGTACACCTCCGGCTTCGTAACATCAATATCAAGTTTCTGTTTCTCATATTGATGGTAAATAAATTTGCTATCAATCATTTGAACTTATTTTTTGCCTAAGTATTGTAGTACTGTTGATATTTCTGAATCAATGATCAAACAAACGATCGACGATAAAAATTTAATTTTATTGACGTTTTCAGATCCATTTAAAATTTTGATTTCTTTGGATTTCTATGGTTAATTCATTATTACGATTTCAAGAGGTTTTTACCACAATTGGAATAACACTGTAATTGTTATGATTGTTGATGATTATTTTATGTTATGATTATGTAAACAGTCATGACAAGGATCGATCTGAAATTATCTTTCTGATGAATATAAATTTATTACGGAAATCTCGCATTATTTAACTCAAAATCTAGTGCAAAATTGAAATTTTATCATGGACAATCTGAAACATTGCAAATTGACATAAGGTACGATTGTCAGCTATCATTGAAAATTCGTCAAAAGCTCTGTTTTTCGTATATTTAATATTCAAAAAGGCAAAAATGTGCCAAATTACGTCAACTTTTAAATTTTATTATCAAAATTTACCTAGTGTGGTTAAACAGTTTTGACGGTTAATCGATTAAAAGCTATAGTTTTGAGGGTAGTTTTTTTTTTCACATTTTTTGTGGTCACGATCTTGTAAAAATATAAAAAATATATCCTTATGTCAGGGCCGTTGGAAGAGCTGACTCATGGGGGGGGGGCTTTTGGGGACCTTTTTTTCTACGATATTTTTGCTCAAACAATGCATGAATTAAAAATAAATTTAAGTACTTATTATTTTAAAATACTATTTGATTATTCATTTTCAAGTTCGTTTTTCTAGTTAAATAGAAACAAGCTTTTCGTGTTAAAAAATAAACCTTCGAAAATATATACAAAAATCTTTCAAATGATGATTGGGATTTGTATCAAGAATCGCGTAGCGCCAAAATAGGGAACTTACTTTCATTGATGGTTGAAATTTTTAGTTTGCATTAAAATCTGGGGAACTTAGCTTATGATCGCCAGAAGTTTTACCGCACGTATCCGGGCTATTTTATCAAAATCCTGGAAAAAAAACGGACATTCAATTTCCAAATTTTCAAACTAAAATCCGGTCAATATTCGGAAAATTTTGACAAAAATCCAAGAATTATTAAAAAAAAAATCCCTAAAAAAAAATCAGATTCTGAATCGTATTTAATTTTCCAAAAAAAATCGTTTAAATCTATTTGAATAAATGTAGTCTGTAAAATTTAATTTTAAGGGCGACAAAATTTAAAATTATCATGATGCAATTTAATTTTTTGTTTGATTTTCCAATAAAATGTGAGTAAAACGAGACGAAATCATTTTTTTTTTTCAACAAAAAATGGCCAGCCGAGCCAGCCGAATGAAAATACTTGAAATTTCTTGAAGAGAAGATACAGGTTTCTCTACTGTATCATCAATTATTTAATGAAAAATTGATTTTTGTGGTTGGATTTTTTTTGCAAAATGAACTATAATTCAATTAAATTTTTGGTCATATTCAGCTGAATTGTGCAAACGAACTGAATTTGGTTAAATTCTTAAATCGAATTAACGATCAGAAAAATCAGGCTGCAATCTCTTCCAATGAAATCCTCACCAAAATAGTGATATTGATAATTTTATTTTGATTGCGGAACTCATCTACGAAATGAATCTGAATTTGGATTTGAATTAAAAATTCGAATTTTGAATCTGTATTAATTCGGATGATTTTTGGTTTCAATGATTATTTTTCATTTTGATTATGTATTTCTTATCCGACATATTTAAAAATGTAAAAAAATGCGTAAGAGATTCGAAAATCTTGAATCAAATTTTGAAGGAAATGTGAAGCCAAATTTAAACGACGATTTCAGCACAGCTTTTTATTTAATTTTAAATGATGATTCTAACCGAAAACAAGAATCCTAAACTGGAAACATTATCTGGAATTTGAAAACAAAAATACAATTTTTATTTTGATTGTGAAGAACCAGAGTAAAATTTAGTATAATGAAATGAATGACTCCATAAGTGGGAAAATATTAAAAACCTGTAGCTGAATTCTGAATCTGGGATTAGTTTTCAAAGTGTTGCAGTCAGTTTTGAATCAAGATTGTTACTATCGAATAACCTTACTCCATCATCAAAATTTGTTTAAAAATTCAAAATTTTGAGTGTAGAATAGAATTCCTTGCTTGCTTTTGATAGACCCTCATGGAGGGGGTTTAACCCTGGCTTATGTGCAACGTAAAGCTTCTAATTTCAGCTTTTTTGGGAACTTAGCGATAATTTTTAAGCATTCTGTAGCTGATCTATCGTCTTTTTTCCGAAGCATGTTTTTCCGTTTTTTTTTCTTAGACTTTGAATAACGGAAAACAACTGAAGTGTTGTAGCAGAATTATGTCTGAGAAACATATTTGAGTCACATCAAGAGATTTCCAGAACTATAAATTTTGTAAAAATCTGTTCAGAATCAAAAACGATACATTGGTTTTTGGCAGGAGTGTCGAATTAACACTCCTGTACTGTAACGGGTAAAGATTTTATTTATTTAACAATCTTTGCAGATGCTTCCAATTATTTACAGAAATTAACCTATCCTATTCTAGATTTGAAAACAGATTTCGAGATATTAAAATCAAATTCACTAGCAACTTCATTAAATCTAACACAACATACATCTAAAGGGTTGTTTTGACCGTATTGAGTTCGACGATGAGAGAGTCTCAGCAATTCCTGGGATCGGGTAGTCCTCAGAGGAGCATTAAACGGTAGAAGTGATAACAGTTCTGGACAATCCACGTTATTCTGCAAGATATCCAAAATGAAGAGTCGTTGTAAGAATACGCGCCTTGATGCCAGCGTCGGTAGATTTCAGACACGGATGAGGGTTAACCCATGAAAAATTGAACAATGAAGCAATGACCTAGTTACTAAGGTGAGCACAGATTAGCAAGGCGGATATTAGAATTCTTTAGAAACGGTTCCGGTTCCGGTAAAAAAAACGGAGAGGATGGAAAAGCGTAGATTGTTAAAGCTGCTGATGGAGAAATTTGAAAGTGAAGATTTTTAGGACTGTTGCTACTGATTGTTTTCTTTGATTTGGCCTTCTGATGGAAAAAGATGGAATTGGCTTATTAGGTGCAGATTTTTGAGTCAGCTTCTGCTGAATTTTTTTTATTTGACTTTTCGGTGGTAAAAGACGGATTGCCTTAGGAAGCGCAGAATTTCAAGCCTGTTTTTGATGATTGATTGCCATGGAAAACGACCGAATTGGCATAGGAAGCAAAGATTTTTAAGGCAGCTTCTTCTGATTGTTTGTTTTGATTTGGTCTTCTTGTGCCAAAGACGAATTGGCTTAGGAAGCGCAGATTTTTAAGGCAGGGACTGCTAATTGTTTGTTGTGATTTGGGCTTCTGGTGGAAAAAACGAATTGGCTTAGTAAGCGCAGATTTTTTAGACTGCTGCTGCTGGTTGTTTTCTATGATTTGGTCTTCCGATGAAAAAAAAAGACGTAATTGGCTTAGGAAGCGAAGATTTTTAAGGCAGTTTCTCCTGATTGTTTGTTCTGATTTGGTCTTCCGGTGGAAAAAGATGGATTGGCACTAAAAAGGCAGAATTTTAGACTGTTGCTGCTGATTATTTGCTTTGATTAAGCTTGTCGGTGGAAAACGACGAAATTGAGATTTGGAGCGCTGATTTTTAAGTCAGCTTCTGCTGATAGTTTGTTTTGATTTGGCCTTCCGGTGGGAAAAAAACGGAATTGGCTTAAGAAGCGCAGATTTTTTAGACTGTTGCTGCTGGTTTTTTTTTGTATTATTTGGCCTTCCGATGGAAAAAGACGGATTGGCTTAGGAAACTAGACTGCTGATTGTGTGCTTTGATTTGGCCTTTCGGTGGAAAAAAAAAAAACGGAATTGGCTTAGGAAACGCAGATTTTTAAAGTAGCTCCCGCTGTTTGTTTGTTTTGATTTGTTTTTCCGGTGGAAAAGGGCGGAATGGGCTTAGGAAGCGCAGATTGTTGAGGCTGCTGTTGATTGTTTGCATTGATTTGGCCTTCCGGTGTAAAAAGACGGAATGGCTTAGTAAGCGCAGATTTTAAGTTCAGCTTCTGCTGATTGAATTTATTGATTTGGTCTTCCGATGGAAAACGATGGAATTGGCTCAAGAAGCGCAGATTTTCAAGGCTGCTGCTGCTGATTGCTTATTTTGATTTGGCGACGGAATTGAATTATGAAGCGCAGATTTTTTAGTCAGCTTCTGCTGATTGTTTGTTTTGATTTGACATTCAGGTGAAAAAAGACGGATAGGCTTAGGAAGCGCAGAGTTTTAAGACTGTTGCTGCTGATTGTTTGCTTTTATTTGGCCTTCTGGTGGAAAAAAAAGAATTGGCTTAGAGAGCGCAGATGTTTAGTCAGCTTCTGCTGATTGCTTGTTTTGATATGACCTTCTGGTGCAAAAAGACGGAATTGGCTCAGAAAGCGTAGAATTTCAAGACTTTTGCTGCTGATTGTTTCCTTTGATTCGGTCTTTCGGTGGAAAAAGACGAAATTGGCTCAGTATGCGCAGATTTCTTAGGCTGCTTCTGCTGATTGATGATTTTGATTAGGCTTCCAGTCGAAAATTACGTAATTGGCTTAGGAAACGCACATTTTATAGACTGTTGCTGCTGATTGTTTTCTATGATTTGGCCTTCAGGTGGAAAAAGATGGATTGGCTTAGGAAGCGCAGAATTTCAAGACTGTTGCTGCTGATTGTTCGCTTTGTTTTCACCTTCCGGTGGAAAATGACGGAATTAACTTACGATGCACAGATTTTTAAGTTAGCTTCTGCTGATTGTATGTTATGATTTGGCCTTCTGGTGGAAAAAGATGAGTTGGCTTACGGAGCGCTAATTTTTAAGACTGTTGCTACTGATTGCTTATTTTGATTTTGCCTTCCGATGGAAATAGATGGACTGGCTTAGGAAGCGCAGATTTTTGGACAGCTGTTGACTGTTTGCTTTGATTTGGCCTTCCGGGGGAAAAAGACGGAATGGCTTAGGAAACGCAGACTTTTAAGGCAGCTTCTGAGGATTGTTTGTTTTGATTTGGCCTTTCCATGAAAAAATTCAGATGATTTCAAGCACAGACGATACCACCTAGTACAGTACTGTACGATTCATAGTAAGCACGACATTTAGGATAAACAATTTTTAGAAAAGTGTTTTAAAATGTTTTGAAAAATAAATTATAGAGTTCCTCTGAAGAAGTCCAAGACACAAAGCCGAAACATTGCTACGTTTAGACTGTTGCTACTGAATGCTTTATATGATTTGGCCTTCCGATGAAAAAAGACGGAATTGGCTTAGAAGTTTGTTTTGATTTGGCCTTCTGGTGTAAGAAGACGGAATTGGTTCATATAGCGCAGAATTTTAAGACTTTAGCTGCTGATTGTTTTGTATGACTCGGTCTTTCGATGGAAAAAGACGGAATTGGCTCAGGATGCGCTGATTTCTTAGGCTGCTTCTGCTGATTGTTGATTTTAATTAAGCCGTCCAGTCGAAAAAGACGTAATTGGCTTCTGATTGTTTTCTATGATTTGGCCTTCAGGTGGAAAACGATGGATTGGCTTAGGAAGCGCAGAATTTTAAGACTGTTGCTGCTGATTGTTTGCTTTGATTTCACCTTCCGGTGGAAAATGACGGAATTAGCTTAGAAAGCGCAGATTTTTAAGTCAGCTTCTTCTGATTGTTTGTTTTGATTGGGCCTTCTGGTGGGAAAAAGACGGAATTGGCTTAGGAATCGCGTAATTTTTAAGAGTGTTGCTATTGATTGCTGGTTTGGATTTTGCCTTCCGGTGGAAAAATACGGATTGACCTAGGAAGCGCAGATTTTTGGACATCTGTTGACTGTTTGCATTGAGTTGGCCTTCCGGGGGAAAAGTCGGAATGGCTCTGATAAATAGAGACAGAGTGAAAAGAAAAGCACAGTTTTGGAAGGCTGTTGCTAAGAATGTTTTCGGATTTTTCCGGCTCTGATAAACAAAGACAGAGCGACAGGAAAAGCACAGCTTGGGAAGGCTGTTAGTAATAATATATTCGGAATGAATGATGAATATGCAGAAAACAGATAAAATTTTAAGATTTGAAAAGTTTTCGTGGAGAATGGAATGCAGAATTGAGATGAAAAATATTTAAAAAAAATAAGTTATTAGAGAAAATCAATAGTCAGTAAGTAAAAGATTCTATAAGATGTAGAGATGAGAAATAAATGAAGATAAAGGATAAAGGATACGCAGAAAATAAATCAAATTAAAAAAATAATAGTTGTATTCAGCAACACTGAAGATAAATAAAATAACATACATTTCTATTGCAACCATTGTTATTTTAGCAACACCAAGCAAAACAAACAGACCAAAGTCATTATTCTTGTGTGTGATAGACGTGTCTAAGTGAATCTCTTAGTCGAAAATCGTGAATTTACGACATTACCCATTTTCAAGGTCTAACTCTAGAACAGGACTATGCCTTAACAAATGGAAAAAAATAAGAATTCTTAGGAATCAAATGTTTAAACTTTTGAATCTGAAATTTAAACATGGATTTCTGAGCTTATATTGTTGATCCCTGATCTCTTACCTATAGACTCTGAGTTCTAAATTTCACACTACGAACAATTAAATGTGTCCAGAACTATGAACTTAAGACTCAGAGCTCAGATCACTTAAATGCAATCCCGGAGCAACGAGGAGTTTTAATTGATTTATTAATCCACAATAAGTTTTTGACACTTTTTAAACATCCTTAAACTATTTCTATCGTGATGAATGAAAGACATTTGAATGCTTAGGTTCAATTCAAAAAAATTATTTAAAAATACAAATTCAACACTTTTTACTTTTTGGCATTTTTAATAATAGATATAATCCATAAAATTTAAAAATGATAGTGCACAATTGAGATGATTGAAGAAAAATAAACTGAAAAAACATAACTCTTTTTGAATTTTGTTGTCTTCCCTATTTAATGTTGTGTTCAAAATAAATTGAGAAAAACTGTTTTAAGAGAGTGCAAGTTCTGGATTACTGTTTCCGAGAAATGGTGTATCCAAGTTTCCAGAGTGGTCGGTTTTTCATACATTAAAATAAAGTAAACACGGTGAAAACTTGTTACTTGACCTATTCAACTAAAATTAATTATTTTGGCTTTCGTGCCCTGCAGATCCTGGAGTCTGAGGGCATTCATAATTTTAATTAAGAAAAAGTGTGGAATTTCGATCCACCTTTTGAATTAATTGTTGAATTTTTTTAATATTTAAGGCATCTCCTATCGTTTATTTCTTTCTTCCTCCAATGACTAAATAGAATCCTACTCCGGGAGAGAGTTTTTTTTTTGTTTTCATTCTTTAGTTCAAATTAAAAACGTGGAACAGCCAAATCGAAATCAAACACTTCATCGAAAAAATAAAGTCTGCACATTAACCTTTCACTTCTCAACTGCCATTGCCCGTTTCCAACATTGCCGATCGAGCTCCTCAAAATTGACACATTTTTGACACGTAGCTGTTCCCCATCCGTCTGTCAGTTTCCATCTAGACACGTGGAAAGCGTCCATACACAATTCAACCAACTATCTCCGTGGCCCTTCTATATTTTTTGTATTTCAAGTGGCGGGGGTTGAATTGCAGCTAGCCGGGTGGAAAATTCTCAACATTCGGGCATCGGGAAGAAAATAAACACAATCGAGAACAAACAAAATTATTATTGATTGATGACAGCTTTTACCAGGAACGTGGGGCAGAGCAAAAAAAAAATCGGTCGAATTAGATTTTCTGCCCCTTTTTTGCACGGGAATGTGTTGAGTTTGATGTGGTAAATGAAGGAGGAAAAAAAGCCAAAAATTTGCCTCAACGGAACGAAAAAAGTGACGTTCAACGACGTTTTGGGCTGCTCCCCCCGCTGAAATTTAGAAGCAGGTTGCAAAAATCCGAGTGCAGTTTTGCTTTCATTTGATGGACAGAGTTGCAATTGCGATGAAAAGAATTCTAAACCACTGAAAAGTGATAGAACCGAACTGTGAATGGAAAAAAATGCTTCCTAACCATCATCGAATCAAATTTAGCAATGAGCGGAATGGAGAAAAAATCGAAGAGTACAAATGGTTTTCTAACCATTTGAATAGGCCGAACAAAAAGTGCGCACTTCAAGTTGGAATGGAACCAATAGAATATATTTAAAAAAAAAATCATCTGATAGACAATAATTATTGATATGTGTCAGCTTTTGCATTTCCGCAATCGATTTTCGAAGGCGTTCGAGAGCGTTTTTCCTAAATGCTTTGCCTTGTCGTTCAGCTAAAAAAAATCTAGTGGCTGTTATCAACCTTGATTCATTTGGCATATTTCTTTAGTATACTCGTTTCTGAATGATAATGGCGATGACTGCTGTCGAAAAATGTTCAAACACAATCCCCAAGAATGGAAGAAAAAAGTGAAGTTTTTTAACAAGTGCATTCTGCTATCAATTGCAGTGATAGAAAAACAGTTGGCATCTGGAAGATTTAAAAACATCAAGAAGACAGAAAGGCGTTTGATTAAAGTGTAATCAATTAACAAGAATTGCATTGAGAACTGGAAATGAACTGGTTGTACTTTTAAATAAAGTTCCAAGCCATTGATTGCTTGAAAAAAATCAAAATGCAACGGCAATTTGGATTGTAATGCTGTCAGTTTTTGATTCGTTGTAGCTATCAATCAAAATATAAAACAGAAGTGTAAGATCAAAAACGTTTGATTCTGTTATTAGAAAAAAAAAACTAAGAAATGTGAACCAAATGTAGAAATAGCACAAAACGATAAAATCGATAAAATCGATAAAATCGATAAAATCGATAAAATCGATAAAATCGATAAAATCGATAAAATCGATAAAATCGATAAAATCGATAAAATCGATAAAATCGATAAAATAGATAAAATCGATAATATCGATAAAATCGATAAAATCGATAAAATCGATGAAATCGATGAAATCGATAAAATCGATAAAATCGATAAAATCGATAAAATCGATAAAATCGATAAAACCGATAAAATCTATAAAATCGATAAAATCGATAAAATCGATAAAATCGATAAAATCGATAAAATCGATAAAATCGATAAAATCGATAAAATCGATAAAATCGATAAAATCGATAAAATCGATAAAATCGATAAAATCGATAAAATCAATAAAACCGATGAAATCGATAAAATGGATAAAATCGATAAAATCGATAAAATCGATAAAATCGATAAAATCGATAAAATCGATAAAATCGAATAAATCGATAAAATCGATAAAATCGATAAAATCAATAAAATCGATAAAATCGATGAAATTGATGAAATCGATGAAATCGATAAAATCGATAAAATCGATTAAATCGATAAAATCGATAAAATTTATAAAATCGAAAAAATCGATAAAAACGATAAATCGAAAAAATCGATAAATTCAATAAAATTTAAAAAATCGAAAAAATCGATAGAATCGATAAAACCGATAAAATTGATAAAATCGATAATATCGATAAAATCGATAAAATTTATAAAACCGATAAAATCAATAATATCTATTTAACCGATAAAATCGATAAAATCGATGAAATCGATAAAATGGTTAAAATCGATAAATCGATGAAATCAATAAAAACGATAAAATCGAAAAAAATCGATAAAATCGAAAAAAACAAAAAAATCGATAAAGTCGATCGAATCGATAAAATTGATTGAATCGATAAAATTGATGAAATCGATAAAAACGATGAAATCGATAAAATTTATGACATCGAAAAAATCGAAAAAAAACGATAAAATCGATAACATTGATAAAATTAAATCGATTTATTCAATATTATTGATTTTATCGATTATATCGGTGTTATCGATTTTGTCAATTTCACCGATTTAATCGATTTTATCGATTTATTGATTTTATCGATTTTATCGAGTTTATAGATTTTATCGACTTTAATCGATTTTATCGAGTTTATCTATTTTATCGGTTTTTATCGATTTCATCAATTTTATCAATTCTTTCGATTTTATCGATCTTATCGATTTTATCGAACTTATCCATTCTATCGAACTTGTCGATTTAATTGATTGAATTGATTATATCGATTTTATCAATTCTATCGATTTTTATCGAATTTTTCGATTTTATCGATTTTTTCGATTTTATCAATTTTATCGATTGTATCGATTTTATCGATTTTATCCATTTTATCGATTTTATTGATTTTATCGATTTTATCGATTTTATCGATTCTATCGATTTTATCGATTGGATAGATTGTATCGATTTTATCGATTTTATCGATTGGATAGATTTTTTCGATTTAAGCAACTTTATCGATTTTATCGATTTTAACGATTTTATCGATTTAATCAATTTAAATTCAAATGATATTTTATCAAAAATTTAAAAATCTTCAAACATGATTAAGTCTCTCATATCGATAAATTTAATGAAAACTTTACATAATTAAAAAAATTGTTATTTATGTTTAACCTTGAGATCACTTGGAAAATGGCCTCAATTTTTGAAAATCATACAGTTCTTCTTAACTTGTACAATTCGAAGATTTTTGATTGGTGTTGATTAGTTATTGATTATTAAATTTGAACTTCGTATTTTCATGAAGACTGGAAAATTGAACTCTTCGACAAATTAATTTAAATCGCACAATTTTGAAGGATAATTTCTCGATAGAAGCTGTTCTGCACTGAAACTGTCTATTAACCTGGGTCTATTCATTCCCGTGCTATGCAAGAAATATAATATGCCTCACATCTTCATTGAACCAAAATTTTAACTTTTTGGTTAGATTTTCTGAAAAGAAGAAAGTTCCTGCACTACTTTTCGATAGAGCTTGTTTAGTACCATGTAATTTTAAAAACTCCCCCAACTGAATGATGGTGGTATAACTCCATGCATTTTATTCATATTTTTTCTCTCACTCCTAATGCCATCGTTTGTTGTTGGCCAAATGAAGTCGACGAAGGACACAACTCGTCTTGTGTCAGTTGTTTCGGGTGCCGTTTTTAGTTTACTGCACATCGTACATACATACATACATACCTACACAAACATACATACGTTTATGTCCTCTCTTCGTCAAATCACCAACCATACTGTGGGTACAAGAAGAAGTACGGACGGACAATCGCCCGGGTTTTTAATCGTAAATTATGGTTATCATAAATTATAATTAAAAGACATTAAAATCAGAATTTATGATAATAAAATGCAATAATGTCAGTATCAACTGTCCCAAGACCGAAAAGCTGACCGATGTTGGCTCCAAGCTTTGGACAAGATTATTAACAAATTTGGATTTAATTTTTTGCAAAATTCAAAACAGTAATTTAAAACAAAATCAAAACGTATGTTACCACGTTAGATTTAAATTTGATTTTTCAAAACCATGTCAATCTGTTCTCAGAATAGACAAGAAGCACTTAATTTACAACACTTTTGAACAGGAACAAAAAAAACACAGTCCTTCCAATCGAAAGTTCTCCAGAAAGTTATCCACTTGTCCCATCAAACGTCATCTTGTGCCGTGTCACCGGACGCATCCGGAAGAGGAAGTGAAATTTTGCACTCCAACAAATTCGGAAATTTGATTTTTGTCCGGTCAACTTTGGGACGAGGAAGCTCGAAGTGAATGAGTGAGTGCCGGCCGGTCCGAAATGCTGTTCGTTCTTTCTTTGGTTCGTTTCGTTCTTTCAACCGTCTGTCCATCTTTTCCTTCAAATAGTGAATGCGCCCTGTCAGGTTTACATCTCAAAGTTACACCAACCAGCGCCAGGCGTTTTGGATGTTTGGAAATTTGGGAGGTTTTTTCTTTGTTTAATTTTTTCTTGCTAGTTAAGTTTTTCTACGTAGAGGAATTCTGTGTTTTGAAGAAGTCATAAATTTGCTTCATGACTTCATTTTTGCGAAGTTTAGATGAAAAAGTTTTGCAGACAAATTAAAATTCAATAAATCAATTTAAAATAAATTCTGATAAATGGATAGTGCAGCAAGGCTGTTTAAGGGGTTGAACCTCCCCCCCCCCCGCCTTCCTCCCAGGAGATTTTTTTCCAAATTTTAGTCCAATAAAAAAATTTACTGTAGTAACGTGAAATTACTTCATCCCACAAAGTGTTAAAAATAAGTGTAGAAAAATATCAGAGTATAAGCTTTAAGCCCACCTTAAACGCTCAACGTCTAAAACTTTCTGTTCTACGACACTATATAGATAACGTCCATGAATTGAAACAAATTTTTATTTGTCAATTTCAATCTAGAATGTATTAAACCTTTGGTATTGAAACTCAAATCTTGGCATACAAAACACTACCTTGTTTTTAAAATGTTTTTTTAGAGCAGTGTATCTAAACAAGTTAATCGCGCGCTGATGTGGTCTAGCGAATAGGCTGACCACCATTCCACCGTGACGTAAAATCGCTTTTCCAATTTGCTTGAAAATGAAAAAAAGATTGTAGCAAACGGTCGCAAATTGAATTTCTTTCAAAATGAACATAATATGGTTATTATAAAATTTAAGTTGTTTTTGTTGTGATCGATTACTTTTGTGACGTGAATTCACGTTAGAATTGACCATTTTTAACTTTAGTACATACAACTTTGATTTCCTGTTCTCTCTGTGGAAATAGAATATCCATATCTTCGAATGAGTTGTAGAAAAAACAACTACCCCCAATTTGATGTACGTAACTATTCGATAAAACAACAACGGATGAAGTTACGCTTATTTGAAGTTGTAACGTGAATTCACTAAGTTTAAACAGAACAGGGTAGATGACTGAATTCACGTCACAAAATATAAAGTTATTCTGAACCATTCTTTAGAGCCTTCAAAATTTATGTGCACTTTCATATACGATATTTTGTTGTTCTGACTTTTACAATCATAAATTTTCAGTATGTGCACCAAACTGTTTTCTTATTTTGATTGGCACTTGAATAGCAACATATTGAGGGACCAGAAGTTGAAACTACTACTGTTTTCATTTAAAGGTTCCTTTCTTTTTGTTTTTTTATTTGAAAATAATAAACTTATTACAAAATCAACTTAATTATGCTCGATTTGTAAAAATCAGACAATCTGGGGGGTCAAAACAACTTTCGGATCATATTTCCCAAAAAAGTTCCCTTTTTTGTGACGTGAATACACAAATTGGCAACTGTTTTTATTCGCTTTTCAAAACAGCTATGTTGGATATAAACAAATTCTTTTTTCTACAGAATGAACCAGTGATTTTTGGCTTCAAATCGTGCTAAAAAAATCCAAAACATATTCATAAATTTATTTGAATCGATTATTTTGTGAAAGTTGTCAAAATAACCACTTTTCCCAACAAAAAAATTGATATTCAAAATCATGTCAATCATGTGTAAAAAAAACTTCTCTCTTTTTCCGTTGGTTTTGTGTGACATGACATAAGTTTGCTATATTTGTCCACTTTACCTTTATCTACCTTGAGTTTCTTGATATTTTGAATGTTAATCCAAACATTAAAAAGGTTTTGATAAATTACACAAGGCCACAATTCACATTTTTTCTGAGGGGCGAAATAAAGCACTAATTTTGTTTATTTTTTTTGTGCCCTGAAACTTTTAGAAATCGATCAGAATTATTTAAGATAAATTTGCACTTTTCTGACATAACTTTAAAATATTTCAAAGAAATAAAGATTATTATCAACTTTCTTCAAGACCGTAAGTAAGTTTGACTACTGCGAAAAAAGGTTTTAAAGTTTTTTTTTTCTTCTTAAATGAAATAAAACCTTATTTTATTTTTATTCAATAGTGTTAGAAATATTTACTGCAAATTTTTCCGAACTGTAGAATTTAACATTTTAAGATCATTCATCGTCATCATTATCAAAATTATATTCCATAATTGAATAAAGAATAATAAACAAATTCTAAATCAATTTTTCTTTGTAGATTTATTAGTTCATCGGTGATTGATTTCACTGAAAACTGAATGATTTTTGAACTTATGATCTTCAAACAATCAAAAGGAGAGCTGATAGACACAATCTGAGAAAAATTCGAGTTCAGAACGCCATTATCTACCATAAGCAATAAAATGCTCTCTCTCCCGTTCGTCGCCAAGCTTCAGCCACTTAAAAATTTTCCAACTTTGAAAAGCCAATACATCAAAGGAAAATATCATTTTGACTCCAAATTCAGCTAGAGAACAGAGGAGAGTATTGTTATAATCCAAGATTATTTTGAATAAAAAATATATCTCCAAATTTCTCTTATGATTTTTCAAATTTTGACGTATTTTGCGTCACACACTCTTGGCGACAAACGTGTTTAGCTTTCCACTTAATTTCCTTAAAACAAATTTAAAAAAGGTAAAAAGTTTTTCTAGAAAAAAAAACTTTCTAAATTGTTAAATCTTATCGATTTTATTTTTATGTTTAAATTAATGAAAAATTCACCATTTGTTGATAAAAAAAAAAATAGAAAATAGAAAGTGAAATGAATTTAAGAGATATTGAAAATGAGCGTGTAGAATTTTCTTTAGTGTATTTTAAACATATTTCATCCATTGTTCCTCATGGAGTAAATTTTTATAATCTTAAAATATTTTTACTAATAGAACATTACTTTTACCGCGAAGGTCGACAAATAAAATTAACATTTTTTAATTATTTCCAAATTATTTTACAAAATTTTGTAATATGGTCTTTTAAATGTTGAAATAAACTTACCGAGTTTTATGATCAATGATTTTCTACTCAAAGATTTAATGTTTTGATAACATAATCGTGGAAGCCTATCAATCAAAATTTAAAAAAAGAAAAAATTAAGGTTTTTGCTTTTGTCCATTGCAAGACCCAATATTTTAATTGACGAATACAAAATATTCATCACTTGAAATTGAGAACTTAAACGGCGCTGGAAAAATAATAAACGTTTCACCATGGCCGTAGAAACAGGGGGCCCCAAAGCGATGCCCAAGATGGTTCTGGAAAAGCAAGCGAGGTACTCCACTCTACAATCAAAATTTTAAGTTCTAAATCAAATTTTTCAGTTTCAGTAATGTCTTTCTTGATTAAGAGTAAAAATCTTTACTCAGTCAGAACTGATACCAAAACTTCAAAAATTTATCGCAGGTTCAAAATTTTGCCCTAGTTTTCAAAATTTCCTCACTTTTTGATAAAAATTCGGGTTCTATGTCATCAAATTCACAATTGTATTTCAGTTAGGATTCTTGAATTTCATTCTTCGTAAGAAATTAAAAACAAAATGCTGTTATATAATCATGGTTCAGATTTACAAATAGAAAAAAATGAAAATTGGAAACCATCCTGAGTTTTAAGTTTCAAGAACTTCGAGGTTTAAGCTTCTTGATTTTAATTTTTATGTAGAATTCAAACATCAAAGCTTCAGAATGGCGATCAAAACCTGAAAACTCAGCGCCAAATTCGTTACATGAAACTAATAATGAAAATTTACATAACAAATTGATGATCGAAAAGATTAAAAGCAGATTTCAAATATTGGCTTTTATTTTAAATTTAGATCAGGAACTTAAATTCAGAAATTGTATTCAAATTCGGATACAGATTCGGAAACGGATGCGGAATTCAAATTTTTAATGCAGATTCAGAATAAATATTCAAAACACAGGATCAAATTCAGCTCGTGAATGAATTTGACATTCAAGTTAAACAAATAAAAATTATTATTTTGTTGAGTTATTCAAATCGCAAATGATTGCAGACTTATTATTTTGATGGCAAATTTAATTTAAAACTTGGGGTGGTCGTTTAGCTTAATGATTTACGTGTCCGTTTTTTAAGCCAGGGGACCATGGATTGAATACCTTCACCCAAAAATCTAGGTTATGGAAATTTTGTGAGTTTTCTGACGAAATAATTACACAAATATAACCAAATGAAGTAATTTACAAAGAAAACGAAAATTGTAATCTCTACGGGGGATTAAAAAAAACGCGAACCAGCTAAATTCTGAAAGTCCCTATAACAAAGAAAAAAATACAACTTTGAATTGATAATCACAAATATAAAGGATAATTTGAGAAAGTAATCAAAACGAGAAAGAATTGCTGATAAAAAAAAACATGAAACCTTAACATGAAAAAATATGTGAAGAATTCCATTCTTTCTGGGTGTATAGTATATATTGAATTTTGTTTGTTTTTTTTTTAATCAAAGTAAAATTTCAAACTTAAATCCTCAATTCGGATCGCATTTGCAAGAACCACAAAAGATTAATATCTTATTTCCACTTTTAAAAATTAGATATACTTTTATCGATGGTTGATAACTTTGAATTTGGTCAAGAGTTCGGTAGACTATGCTTATTTACATTGAGCATAGAACAAGTTTTTTGCAAAGAAATTTAAGTTTCCTTTAAGAAAGAGTTTAGAAATTCAAATGTAGTACAACTAAAAAAAATTATCCAAAAACTTTAAAACATTTTATATGTTCAAAGTTTTTTTTATTCATTCTTATTTTTAGCAAAAATATCACCAAGACACCCTCCTCCCCCAAAGCGGTTCTTCCTACATTTTTTCACAATTTTTTTATTTTTAATCCTCTTTTTTTATCGATCGGGATTTTTTAACAAATTTATGAAAACTCCGAAAAATTATTCGAGAAAAAAAGTTTTAAGCTTAATTTTAATGTTTAATGTTAGCTTAATTAGTATTTGCACAATGTATTCAATGTCTACAACAACCCTTTGAATTTTTTTTTTGATCAGTTTCGTATTTGATCATTCAAATAATACTTTGTCGATAATTATAAACTTAATTTGTTGTATTTTAAATCTTATTATTGTAAACTTCAATCAATCATGACTTGGAAGAAATTTTTATATAATTAAGAGTTTTATGTCTGGCTTCTGTCCCTAGCACTTTTGAGATTTTTTTTTCAAATTTAATGTGATTGTCATCTTTGTAAAGGTTGTCAGATTTCCCGGTTTTTTCCGAGTTCTCCGGTTATTTTTTACTAAATGTGAGAACAGTCTGGCCCGACCGGGTTGCCCAGCATCAATTTTAAAGTGCCTGGATTTTTCCCGGATTTCCCTTTGCCAAACCAAAGAATAACTAAAACAGTTGTGTTGAAAAAATTGTTTATTTATGCCTTTTAGACGGAATTTTTGAAAAAAAAATATACATAGGTATAAAATACTCATGAAAAGTTTTTTGGAAGCTTAAAATACGATATAAAATCTGTCGGTGAGTTGTGTTAGAAAATTTTTTGTTAATTATCTTCTTGGTTTTGGTTCAGAATTTTTGAGTTTTGACAAAATTTTCCTGGATATTGCTCGTATTTTCGGTCATCAATGTTGAAATCAAATGCTCGGATTTTGCCAGGTTTATATATAAAATTGCAAAGTGCTGAATAAATTCTGGCAACTTTTATCCAGGGGAAAGTCGGGTAAGACGGACAAAGCGGGTAAAACGGACACTTTCATTATTTCGAGAATTGCAATCTAATGATGGGAATATGTTCGCCCAAGTGTATTAACACTTTCGAGACCCTTCGTTTATTTATGGTAAACGAGTTCCCATAATAGTAAACAAAACAAACAAAAAGTCTGAGGATCTATTATTTGATGTAATTTTCTCTCCTCATATAAAATCTCATAACTCGCAAAATTTTCGAAAATGTCAACCATTTCCAAGGGTAGTGTTTATTAGGCTTCTTTTTAACCATCTGGAGGAAAATCAGCGAATTTCGGTCAAAGGGGTCGAACAACAAACGTTTTGAAAAAAAAAGTTGCTGAGGCGGGTAAGACGGACACCTCGAAGTCGGGTAAAACGGACACATAAGTTTCTCCAGCTATTTCAAATTTTTCAGCGGTTTGATCCTCCATATGCCTTCAGAAGACCTTGGAAAGAGCAATTGTCGGTCGAAAAGTACTCACCATCTCAAACAGGCCATAAAAATTGTAAAAATAGGATCTCCGGTGAAAAAACGCCTATAAAATACGGATTCCCGAAACCAAATGTTTCACTTCTAGACTCGGACCAGTTTGTTCCATTTCGATTTAAAAACGATTTCAAATACTCAACTCAAAAAAATATTTACTTTTACAGCAATTTTTGCGGAAAAATGTACCATTTCTGAGCAGTGTCCGTTTTCCCTACCATTTTTGAAAAGTGTAATTGGCAAGCGTTTTTTAAATAGCAATAAAAACAGTCTTGATGAAGGAAAGTTACTTATTCCAATGGTTAATGTGATAGCAAACAACCTAAAATGCCCATCTGCACGAAAACTGCGATGAAAATAGTAATATCTGATTTTCTATAGCGATTCTACCTTAGGGTGCCTGTCTTACCCGACTTTCTCCTATGTGTTTTAAATATACTCTCTCAAATTCAAAACGGACTTTTTCTCCTTTATCAATATTTGACATATCAAATTGTTATTTCAAATTCAAAATGATACAGAGGTATTTTTAAATAAAATCTTCAAATAAAAAAAAAACTTAATGTAATTTTAATGACACACAGGTTTTATTCGAAATTTTCATTCGCTTTCGTTTTCTGGTGTTTCGAAAATATTGACTCAAAATGACTTGTTCATAGTAAAGAATAATCATTTTGAATAATTTTGTTCTAATTTAATGAAGCGAACATTGATTTGAAGTTTTGATTCAGATCGAATTTGAATCGTAATAAAATAGTTTATTATGTTACTTTAATTTATCGGCCTTATCAGTGAAAAGTGTTGAAATGAAAGATGGTGAACTGTATCTACCACTTCTTAGTATTTGGCCCGTGAGAAACAAAAATTTTATATGTGATGATAATGCCTCTAAATAAATTCTACCCACTCATTTTCACCATCTTTCATTTCAACTAACCTTCTATCCATCTATATAAAATTTTCACAATCCTTAGATGTCCCTACTAAAAGGACATCACTTTTCATCGATAAGGCCGATAAATTAAAGTAACAATCACAAATTACGGTGATTAATTCTTTATAAAATAGTTTATTATAATTGCGAATTTGTGTGATGGTCAGGAGTAAGAAAATAGCATAATTGTCTTTACGACGAAAAATCAAAAATTCCTGAAACCGTTGCATACTCATAGTTTTATATGGAAAGAAATTTTTAACAATTTAATCAATTTTATAAAGTCACATTGATACAATTTTTCTTGTTACATGGCACATGTGATTTTTTTAATTAATAATTGTTTATGAATGATTTTCCAGTAAATTATTTTTCACATTTCCTTGAAAAAATGGTTATAATATCGTATGATAATTGATGCCAGCTAGCCTAAAGTTGTTAGACTTTTTTCAGTACGTATCCGGGCCGGACAAATCCTTGTTATTTTATATAAAAACCTGGCAGAATCCAGGCATTTGATCAAAAAATTTACTACCAAAAATCCGGGCAATATCAGGGCAAATTTGGTCACAGTACAAAAATTACTCAACAAAAATCAAGAAAAAAAAACTTGATATGTATTTTTTTCATTTAATTTTATCAAAAGATAAATATTTTGTGTTAGAGGCACAAATGAAAAGTTTTACAAAACAATTTGTTTTTTTATTTTTGTTTGAGTTGCCAAATAAACTGAATACATCCGGGAAGAAACCAAGCTTTGGATTCCGGGCAACCACGTCGTGCCAGACTTAAATAACCGGGTTATCTGACAACGTTAAGAAAGCTTCTTATCTAGCGTTCGTATATCTCGTAACGCTAAATATAAACGTTATTGTATTTACGTAATGATTCGAAATCTATTTTTTGTATTTTCCTTTTAGTTTGCTCCAAAAAAACATTAATACTAATAATTTTTTTCTTGGATTGTTGAAGAAGTTTGTCTTAAATCATTCAGCGCTGTGTGGCAGCGGCCTAAAGAATACTGCCACTTGGATACTGGTCCAAGTCGTACGAGGCGACTCATCCAGTACTTCCCAGATACGTTTTTCTCATATTTCTGTCTAATGGAAATCAATGAGACTGTATTTGTGAGGAGGAGAAAATAGGTCAAGGTCAATTATTGCATGCAGAGTTCAGAAATTTTTCAAGTTCAAAACATTGGAAGAAAATGTTTCGAATCTGAATCAGTTTTGAATTCTTACAAGTATTTTTGAACTTTTGTACGTATTTTCTCTCGAGAAGGGTATGCCAATAGTGCATATGTAGTACATGCATTTGCACAAGCTGTATTCTTCCATATTTTCTTGTTTTGCCAATTTGGAATATGATTTTTCATTTAATTAATCTCTTTGCTCTCCTAGTAACTTCGTTTAATAGAATCTCTTCACAAGTATTCAAATGTGAATCGCAAAAGCATCGCGTACGGTCCCATTGCTTTTGGCTATCTGTTAATATTAACCGATTTGAAATCATAGAAGAATATGATCTAAATAACATCAGTTATATCTGTTACATCAAGCGCAGAATTAGTGTATTCTCCTTATAATGGACAAGTGTTCAGTCCCTTTTACTTTGGATTGGTAACAGAATTTTGTGAAGGTAAATGTCCTTTTATATAAAGATATTTAATTTTCAAAATTGCGTCATGGTTATTCAATAATTCAAGCCGTACAAATATCGTTTCCATAGAAAAAAAGTTCAAAAAAAAATATTTTCTTTTAGGTTACCAAAAGGCTTTAAAATTCCCTATTAAATCGAGCTTTTGATCAAAACTTGTATCGCATGTCGACAGTCATATCTGTTTCACCTAATATATGTCAGTTCTCTTGTATTGACACATGTTCTCTTGGCTTGGTTATAGTGTTAAAAAGAGTCAAAGCTCCTCTAATATCGCACTCTGATATTTCGTTATCATATGTCAATCCTGGTTCTGGAATCCACTGCTACAGCTTCGTGCAGTGTTTATATCGCTTCTTTCAAATTTGGCGTCGCAGAAACTCATTGTAGTCGTCTAACCAGAGCGCTAACTGGTCAGTTAAAAAAATGTATATAAAAACAAGACTTTGTGTTCTGAATCTCCTGTATGGTTAAGCTATGATTCAAAGGTACTATTGTACCTTTATTTACCTTCCACTTTGTGTGTACATGTCCCTCTTTTGTACGACTACATTTTTTTAATGTAATTCAGAATTTAACAAAGTAAGATTAAAAAAAAAAGTCCCTATTTCCAATATTATGATTAAATACTTAATTGCTTAAAAATCCTTATGTGGATAGGCTAAATGCCAACTTTGCCATTATAAAATCTTTTATCTGCCCTCATTGTAGCATCCTGGTTAGAACATTTTCTGATCATTGTAATCTCCCAGCTAACATGAAATCGTAATAGAAATGATAATCCAAATCGAATATTAAGACATTTTTAATTACTGTCGTAAACACGTTGGTATTGAGTGATTTTCCATCATTCATTTACGACAAGCTTTGCCTAAAAAAAGTTGAATCAGATAGCAGTTTAGTCAATTCGTAAATATATAAGTAAATAATAAGCCTCCAAAATATTGAGAATATGCTAATTCAACATTTACGATTTGAGTGAACTGATTTACGATAAATGGGCGGTCCTTCAATTAACACTCTTTCCGGTCTCCTCTCATAAAAAGAGAATCTCACCCATAGAGCTATAGCGTGGATCATATCAGTTGATGAATTGGCATCGTGGTAAGATATCGGACAGCCAACTCGGAGGACTGGAGTTCAAATCTCGGTCGGGGAAATTTTTTTTCGTTTACTTTGCTTTTTGTGGGAAAATCGAATCGTTGGATTCTTGTCATGGTAGATATATCGCCTCCAATTTTGTAGGTAGGGGAAAGGTTTCCTAAATGGGCCTATCGGGTTAAATGACCCTACGGCCGTTTGACGAAATGGCTAACAAGACAACATATCTAATCAATGCATTTTGAGGGTAATACGCTTTGAACATAAGGCAAGAAAGAATTTTATGAATAAACCAACTCAAAAAAATTTAAAAATTCATACAAGGTTTTGATACCTTTTGATGTAATATATTAACTTTTAAGAATCATACGTAAAGAAGCTCAAAACAAAAAGTTGGGTGGTTTTTGTTTCTTATTCAAATGAACCTTATAAATAAAACACATTTAAGCTTTTATGATGGTTTCATAATGATTGGAAAGTGGAATAAGAGAGTGTTTGTGTATGCCCCCATCATGTTTGTAAAATGCCGCCATCCTTAAATAACAGGTTCAATAGAATAAATATATGATTTTTATCATTAAAACTTCGAATTTAAGCTCTAATTAACACATTTAGAGAGAATTGAAGATCTCAAAACAGATTTGATAATGTTTTTCTTATGGATGAATTCCCTCCATTACATGACAACCCTAACTTTTGTTTTATTTTATAAAAAAACAAAAGAAACAGATTTTTTATAAAACTTCAGCTTTGTCGTATGAAAGTTATCAGTTTCTAGCATTTCCAATGAAATTATACGGAAATATTGCTTAAAAAACAGAAATTTTGCCTAAATCATAAATAGGCGCATTTAGCCCGCACGGTTTGAGGTTCGGCAATTTTGACAACAGTTATAATAAAATCGATTTCTCAAAAACTGAAGGAGATTTCAACATAAAAATTACTCCAATGTATAAAAAACAGATGCCTGCTCTTGTGTATACAGTTTTCGTACACATATTCGATACAATATTTGAGAAAATCAGTATTCTTCTTAATAGGCGCATATAGCTCGCTCCTCCCCTATATGCTATTTTGGTAAGTTTAATACAATCTTTTCATCTGGTGTATTTGTTTGAATAATTCTATTGTTCATGTGTTATACCATCATAAATGTTTGCTGGGCTCAAATCTCTTGAATTTTGTAGTTGTGAATCAATAATGTATGCTTTTGCTATGCATTTCAGCTCATATATGCCTGTTTTTCGTTTGGTAGGAATCTTTTAGGTACTCTCGCCTATGCTGTTATAAGTGTATCTAATTCTAAGAATTTAAACTAAAATAACAATCTGTCATTTTTCACCCAATGTGGTTATAAGCTTCAATGGTACCTGGATCGCCTTTATGCCCTAAATATTCAATTATTTTCTAATCCTTTTATGGTTTTCAGGTTTCTCAGGTATATGATGAAATCTGTGAAAAAAGGCTAGGCACAATTTCCCCGTTTGTTTGGATAACGTGCCCCTTTAAGCCTACCCCTTTTCTGATACCTGATCTCGTAACGCTATAGGATAAACGTTATTGTATTTACGTAAAGATTCTAAATTTATTTTTTGTATTTTCCTTTTAGTTTGCTTCAAAAAAACATTAATACAAATAAAATTTTTCTTTTATTCTTTAAGAAGTTTGTCTTAAATCATTCAGGCGCTTCTATGCGAGGGCAAGGAAAAAGCTGTCAAATGCAGCATCCGAGCTCAACTACTTATGCGAAGATGTGTGTCAAGAAAGAAAATCGCTTGTAACCTGATTTATGTCACTCATATCGTCAATAAAGCGCCATTATTGCCGAAGAAGGTTTAATGCCCGATCCATCCGCTTTCCTAGGTCTTGATTGCATCAGTGTGATTGTGTTTGTGTGTGCGTCCGTCACAGCTCTGGCGTAATAAAACCGAATGACGTTTTTGGGATTATTTGCTTTGCGTAATAAAAAGGGGAGGATAACATTTGCGGTATGCGTAGGATTTTTCGATTTTTTTTCTTTTTCACTACAGATTGGTAAGACACTTTAAGACATTCGAGTTCATAAAGTGCAAGTATGCATATTTTTGGAACGCGGCCATACCACAAAACGGGACCAAACACGTGGTATCGTCATAAATAGAGATGAATATTGCGTATACGTTTGTGGAGTCCTTGAAGAGGTCCAATTTCGTCATTACTTTTGCAAGGCTTCCATAAACTTGAGACGTTATCATTTTGAGGTACAAGAGCACACAAATTCAGTTTCCGTTTCCAGCGTCGTCGTCGTCACCGAGTGTGAAGAAGGGAAGTCTCCTCTCCGGGAGGGTGTTTTTTATTTTATTCCGCCCAGCCGAGGCTTTCCAAGGAATCGCTTACGCCCAACGAGAGAAGGTGACTTACGAGGTCGTAAATTTAGCAAACACTGCGTGCGTTTATGCTCGCTCTCTTTCTCCGTTTCCGGATGAATCCACGTGGTGCGTTTGATACCATTTCTTCCGCCGACACTGCCGGGCATAAAATCTGAAAAACCAAAAAAGGGATCCCGCCACTCGTAAACTTAAATACAAATGTTTCATATTTTATGCTGCACATAAAGAACGCAGACGAATGGTTGTTCCTTAATCTGAATCTGTTTTCTTTATATATCTATCTGGGAGTCGTGGAGTCAGGTTGTGCTCTACATTTCTTCTTGGTAGCGAATATCTGACATGCACGAGCCACATCAGACCTTTCCCGTCCTGGCAGGAGCAATCTCGGAGAATTTCCTCCCGTCCATGCTTTGGAAATACATCGAGAGGTAAAAAGCATCAACGGATTCAGGGAAATTTAAGACACCTAACGAATGGTTTCCTGGCGGATTTAGTTCCGGAGCTGCCGGGGGTTAAAATATGACCAGTTTATGGAGGCCCCGCAAAGACCGGTCCACCAACTGGGGACGTCACGCACTTGCCCTGTAAATATGGCAGCCGATGACAGTGATCTTTTCCGAGGAACCATGCCCAACCTGCCGTCCTAAACTAAAGGGAATGGCTCTCTGGCTGCCATCTTTTGGAAGATTATCCTCGTCGACGAAGATTGCTGTTCTGGGCTGAAGATGTTTGGCTATGATTAAATCGGAAACTCATTCTTTCGGGTGACCTTCCCTTCTCGTTTTCCCTTCTTTGACTCCTCAGATCCTCGGGCGAAACAGCCAAAAAGCCTAAACCATAGCTCCAAAAGGCTCTACAAATTCTCTCCAGTGTCAAATTATCTGATAAAATTTATACATTTACTGTGCTGGCCTTATTTTCCTTTAGCTCCTTCTTTTATCCCCTAAATTCACTGTCGTCCTGGGAGCGCTCCTCCACCCACACCCCGGCAGCATCTCGAAGCATATGTGTTATACGAACCATCATAGTTTTCGGCTCAGATGCGTCCTTTATCCACTGGCTGCTCCAAAAACCTATCAGCAGTTCAAATCACAAGTATCCTGGGAACTGGGGGAGGAAACAGGACAGAAGCCGAAAAAACCTAAAAAGCTTCCACCGGCTAAGAGTGCGAAAGCATCATCAACCGGAGGGGCATATGTTTGCGGAATCTTCCCGCGCCAAAAAGGTGTCGTCAAGTGGCTGCCACTTACGGTCGTCATATTTTATGCCTCGATCCTGCCGATAATACGCACTGGAAGCTTTGCTCAGTCTTCGCGCGCTGTGATGGGAAATCGAGTTTTTGTCCAATCTGATGCCTTCCACTTACCTTTCCCCGGGAAGAGGTTTATTCCCGGATATGATTCTACTAATGAAAGTCACGAAAATGCCTCAAACTAGTGCAGATTGGAATGACTTCTATTCTTATATTTGCCTTGCGAAGGAATTTTTTTTAATTCTCATCAAAACCAGAAAAGGGAACAAAATGACTTGGAACCATGAGAAGGCAACGATAAATATCGATTACAGCAGGATCCATTTAACACTTTAACTCTGTATTGTGTATTAAAATTATTTTTAATAACATAACATAACATAACAAAATCACTTTTGTCATTTTTGTCATTTTTGTCATTTTTGTCATTTTTGTCATTTTTGTCATTTTTGTCATTTTTGTCATTTTTTTCATTTTTTTTTCATTTTTGTCATTTTTGTCATTTTTGTCATTTTTGTCATTTTTGTCATTTTTGTCATTTTTGTCATTTTTGTCATTTTTGTCATTTTTGTCATTTTTGTCATTTTTGTCATTTTTGTCATTTTTGTCATTTTTGTCATTTTTGTCATTTTTGTCATTTTTGTCATTTTTGTCATTTTTGTCATTTTTGTCATTTTTGTCATTTTTGTCATTTTTGTCATTTTTGTCATTTTTGTCCTTTTTGTCATTTTTGTCATTTTTGTCATTTTTGTCATTTTTGACATTTTTGTGATTTTTGTCATTTTTGTCATTTTTGTCATTTTTGTCATTTTTGTCATTTTTGTCATTTTTGTCATTTTTGTCATTTTTGTCATTTTTGTCATTTTTGTCATTTTTGTCATTTTTGTCATTTTTGTCATTTTTGTCATTTTTGTCATTTTTGTCATTTTTGTCATTTTTGTCATTTTTGTCATTTTTGTCATTTTTGTCATTTTTGTCATTTTTGTCATTTTTGTCATTTTTGTCATTTTTGTCATTTTTGTCATTTTTGTCATTTTTGTCATTTTTGTCATTTTTGTCATTTTTGTCATTTTTGTCATTTTTGTCATTTTTGTCATTTTTGTCATTTTTGTCATTTTTGTCATTTTTGTCATTTTTGTCATTTTTGTCATTTTTGTCATTTTTGTCATTTTTGTCATTTTTGTCATTTTTGTCATTTTTGTCATTTTTGTCATTTTTGTCATTTTTGTCATTTTTGTCATTTTCGTCATTTTTGTCATTTTTGTCACTTTTGTCACTTTTGTCGTTTTTGTCATTTTTGTCATTTTTGTCATTTTTGTCATTTTTGTCATTTTTGTCATTTTTGTCATTTTTTTCATTTTTGTCATTTTTGTCATTTTTGTCATTTTTGTCATTTTTGTCATTTTTGTCATTTTTGTCATTTTTGTCATTTTTGTCATTTTTGTCATTTTTGTCATTTTTGTCATTTTTGTCATTTTTGTCATTTTTGTCATTTTTGTCATTTTTGTCATTTTTGTCACTTTTGTCATTTTTGTCATTTTTGTCATTTTTGTCATTTTTGTCATTTTTGTCATTTTTGTCATTTTTGTCATTTTTGTCATTTTTGTCATTTTTGTCATTTTTGTCATTTTTGTCATTTTTGTCATTTTTGTCATTTTTGTCATTTTTGTCATTTTTGTCATTTTTGTCATTTTTGTCATTTTTGTCATTTTTGTCATTTTTGTCATTTTTGTCATTTTTGTCATTTTTGTCATTTTTGTCATTTTTGTCATTTTTGTCATTTTTGTCATTTTTGTCATTTTTGTCATTTTTGTCATTTTTGTCATTTTTGTCATTTTTGTCTTTTTTGTCATTTTTGTCATTTTTGTCATTTTTGTCATTTTTGTCATTTTTGTCATTTTTGTCATTTTTGTCATTTTTGTCATTTTTGTCATTTTTGTCATTTTTGTCATTTTTGTCATTTTTGTCATTTTTGTCATTTTTGTCATTTTTGTCATTTTTGTCATTTTTGTCATTTTTGTCATTTTTGTCATTTTTGTCATTTTTGTCATTTTTGTCATTTTTGTCATTTTTGTCATTTTTGTCATTTTTGTCATTTTTGTCATTTTTGTCATTTTTGTCATTTTTGTCATTTTTGTCATTTTTGTCATTTTTGTCATTTTTGTCATTTTTGTCATTTTTGTCATTTTTGTCATTTTTGTCATTTTTGTCATTTTTGTCATTTTTGTCATTTTTGTCATTTTTGTCATTTTTGTCATTTTTGTCATTTTTGTCATTTTTGTCATTTTTGTCATTTTTGTCATTTTTGTCATTTTTGTCATTTTTGTCATTTTTGTCATTTTTGTCATTTTTGTCATTTTTGTCATTTTTGTCATTTTTGTCATTTTTGTCATTTTTGTCATTTTTGTCATTTTTGTCATTTTTGTCATTTTTGTCATTTTTGTCATTTTTGTCATTTTTGTCATTTTTGTCATTTTTGTCATTTTTGTCATTTTTGTCATTTTTGTCATTTTTGTCATTTTTGTCATTTTTGTCATTTTTGTCATTTTTGTCATTTTTGTCATTTTTGTCATTTTTGTCATTTTTGTCATTTTTGTCATTTTTGTCATTTTTGTCATTTTTGTCATTTTTGTCATTTTTGTCATTTTTGTCATTTTTGTCATTTTTGTCATTTTTGTCATTTTTGTCATTTTTGTCATTTTTGTCATTTTTGTCATTTTTGTCATTTTTGTCATTTTTGTCATTTTTGTCATTTTTGTCATTTTTGTCATTTTTGTCATTTTTGTCATTTTTGTCATTTTTGTCATTTTTGTCATTTTTGTCATTTTTGTCATTTTTGTCATTTTTGTCATTTTGTCATTTTGTCATTTTTGTCATTTTTGTCATTTTTGTCATTGTGTCATTTTGTCATTTTTGTCATTTTTGTCATTTTTGTCATTTTTGTCATTTTTGTCATTTTTGTCATTTGTGTCATTTTTGTCATTTTTGTCATTTTTGTCATTTTTGTCATTTTTGTCATTTTTGTCATTTTTGTCATTTTTGTCATTTTTGTCATTTTTGTCATTTTTGTCATTTTTGTCATTTTTGTCATTTTTTGTCATTTTTGTCATTTTTGTCATTTTTGTCATTTTTGTCATTTTTGTAATTTTTGTCATTTTTGTCATTTTTGTCATTTTTGTTATTTTTGTCATTTTTGTCATTTTTGTCATATTTACTCATAACATTACATTACATAACATAACACGCTAGGATTGCTGCTCATATATCAAATTACCATCGAACAAGAATCGCGGGGATGCAGAGCAATGCCGGAAAAAATCTGATTCAGCAGATGGAACCCTCGCTGAAGGCCAAATCGTACCGAAGCCTGATTGACGTTTTATTCGTTATGAAATGAATAATTTATGCTAAACTACCTCCAATATTTCCCGTTAGCATCGAGTGGCGGATTGTGTTATCTGTTCCGTTTTTTTTTTCAATTCCAACCAATCCAAGCTAAAATAAAAAAAAAAACAAATCGGAGAAAAATTAAACACCACGCTCGAAGATAGCGAAGCCTGACTGAGGTACGGACGGAAGTGGTTTGTTCTATTCATTAGAGCACGATGTTGTGCTAAAATTTGATGTTGACAACATTGGAGTTTTAAAATTGCAACGGTTTCGAAGTTTATGGCATCTGTCATCTTCATGAAGGCTTCTTTCGGTTGGTTGAAGGACTGATCAACAACATCGTGCTGGAAGGTGACCTACCCTGCTATTTAAACGGAAAAGTGACATTGAATTTTTTTGCATAGCTAAGTGTTCTACTCTTCTCGAATGATGGTTGAATGTTTTTCTGAGCCCGACACTTCTTTAGAAAAAAATTATCACATTTTTAAGCCTACAAACTAAAATTTAATGATATAATTATATAACAACTATGATAACACAAGAACAAAAGTGGAATAAGGTGGGGTAAAAGTACAACCTTTGTGGTATCCTATTTTTAGAAAATTTTGCAGTTGTTTCTCCAGAAAATCCAAAAAATCCTGCATTTGTTTCCTTAGACTTTTATTTCTCTGTAAAAATAACAAAGATATTCGAATAAGATAAAAGTTGTAAAAATGGCAATCCCATATCGAAACGAACTTTTACCACAACTCAAGAGCAAAAGTTCGAATAATGTAGGGTAAGAGTATGAACATTCAAAATTCCACATTTCTGCATGAAGTCAAGTAAAAAATAAGGCCATATCAATCTATGCTTTCATCAGTAGGATCTGTGTTCACTTCTAGTACAAATCCTTTGCAAGGGCAAATAACCTGTGCAAATTCCATATTCAACAGAATAACGAAATCTAGTGTTCGAGCATTTTTTTCGCGTAAGCAGGTTTTTGTAGAAATGTGAATAAATATGCGCTAATGTTTCCAAGCATTTAAGAAAAAATCATAACTTTCCGATCATATTAACTTTGGTGGACCCTGTATATTATTCGTACTTTAGCCCCATTTCCTTTTCTTACTTTTGCCTCTTCAAGATTTTTTAAGATTCACTGTTTATTGTGCAAAGTATACACCGATTAATGAAATTCTTTCTTCGGAGTTAAATAGTGGTTGAAAACAACTTAATGAACACATTCACAATATCATTGAAAATAAAAATTTTAATTGCCTTAACATCTTTGCCTTTATTTTAAATATTACCTCATTCATGGTACAAACATCATTACCTCATTTTTCGGAGCATTGTCAATTCATATGAAAAAAATTATATCTGAATATAGGCAGTACACATCAATATCAATCCACGCCAGAGTTTTGATATTTATTTATCTAAGTTTGTGATAATCTCAAAACGTACTCTTAACCGACTCATAATTTTACCCCACCTTACCCTATCAGTATTAATGACTTAACATGCATGTTATACATTCAAGTTGCGATATCGGAAGAAAACTGAATGCTTAAATTTACAACGAATATAAAGGGAATTTGTGAATATAAAAAAACAGCCAAAAGGGCTATGAATGATATAAATGAAAAAATCGTCAAACTCACCTTTTTATTCTTTATTTTTAGAAATAATCTTTTTAAATAAATAGTGAAATTTTTTTTGCATTTTCATGTACGGGTTCTGCGTCGTAGTATTTTTTGTGTAACAGAGGGGTTTTTAAAGATTAATGGACAAACATGATCAAATTTTTCAAGTTATGCATTTAAAATACCTGCCAGAAACAATTCAAGGTGAATACTTATTCTATTTTCATTTATGGAAGAATGTTCACGAAAAAGAAAAATAGAACAAATAAATTGAAATCGCTGACTACTGAGGACTGAGGATTGAGTCAAAAAATATTTTCAAATGAATATTAACGAAATAAAACCTACTAAAATCCTCTGTGTGGCATGGAATATTTTAAATTGCATTTCTCCAAAATGAATTCAGAACAACTCATCTTATTAGAAATACCTGAATATTATCAGAATACCTCTTAAAAGAAATGGTTTTTATAACATGTGACTTACTGAAAATAAAATATTATAATAGTTAATTAACACATAACGAGGTATACAATTATCGTTCGACAGGTTTATTGAATGAAATAAACTTAAGAAACAACGCTTAAAACCGTTGAATTTGCTACGATAGAATAAAAAACTGAAAAGATCACCCATTGTAAAGATCTTTTTCAAGTTCAAGCAATTACAAAACAAGCGGTATTGGGATCGTTTTAGTTTCCGGTCAAACAAGGTCTTTTAAGTTGTTTTACATAACAAACAAATTCATTTTAAGGCATAAAATATTTCCGAGTATTAACAATGGTTTTGAAAGAAATCCGATTGAACCAAAGAAATTTTGTAGCATTACACTTTTCCCAGACAGAAGTTCATGATAAATTGAAGAGCTAGTGTTCAAAAAAATTTCATTTCAGAAATAATTTTCTAGTGGAAATATGTTGAAATCGATTTGATACGGGTTTTAGTAGATAATTGTATATTTCTTGAAAAAAAGTATCAAACATTTAAAAAAATTCCAAACTATATGATTACTACTCCCAATGCTTTATTGTTGATCGATTTTTATTTAGTTTCCAGATTCCAGTATCAGATAGTTTTTACCAGATTTACGTGTAAACATAATTAGTAAAATTTGTGTAAGGGGTACCGTGAACCTCAAATGGACAATACTTTAATAATGTGTTGCATAATAATCGAAGAATTTTATGTTAAGAGTTGAAATGTTTTGATATTCAAAGTTTGGTCAATTTAGTTAGAGAATTCCTTTTTAAATGCTTTGTTTTATGGATGAAAAGTTTGAGATTGTTTTAGAAAATCTAAGCAAAATAAATTTTTGAAGATTGAAGCCATGTTCGAGAGGGTTTAAAACAATAAAAAAGTACAATAAATTAGGATTTCAGTTTAAGTAGGTAGAAAATTTACGAGATCGCACTGGTCAAAACTTAAATCTTAAAATAAATCGACAAAAAAGATAAATTTAATTTAATTTCCCGTTAGTAAAAACGTTAAGTGTCGTGTTCTGTAATACGCCGTGTGTTATTTGTGCAGCATAAGTTTTTGCGTTTAGCACCACCAGTTAAATTAGTAGTTTTCAGTCAAAGCAAAAAAAAAACAAAATGTTTTTATCGAAGCTCCAAATGATGCATTATTGGCCGTATTGCACTGAAAATGTTTAAATGACCCTAATTTAAGATTTTTCATTTAATTATTCATATTCTTCTGTTTTTTAATCAATAAATATTTTTAAGCTATTTATCGCACTTTTTCTGAGGTTTGCTGCAAGATCCAATGAACTATTAAATGGGAGTGTAAAATTTCAATTCGAATTCTAAAACAGATTTCAACATATCCTTGGGTGTTGAAACCAGATATGTATAAATAGGAAGTTAATTTTTTTTTCGAGTTAAGTTGATAACACAAGTTTAAAAAATTAAAAAAAAATCGTGAATTTCATCAACTTGGTCAAATATTGATTTTAAAATAGCGCGCTGCATCCGTAAATAACTTAACTTCCAAAGATTCTCAGCAGAACGATTTTTGAGATGGGCTTCACATATAATTTTGAAAAAAAAAAAAGAAAAAAGTCCTTGTTATGTAGCTTTGATATGCCATCAGTTGCATACCGAGCCGATGTCCGCGAGTTCAAATGCAAGATTAACCATGGAATACAGTTGTACCGAATTAGTTTTAAAAATAATTGTCTGCCAACTGCAACGATGATATAAAGTCGCGAATGCCATATAGATTGTTTAACGACCGTAATCGTAACAAAAAAAATATTTGTACTTAGATTCAAATATTTCAAATTTTTTTTAACATCCCGCTTTAATCTGCTTTTTTTCTAAAGTGAAGGTATAAGTTTATAATCAATCATCAGTACCATTTATTGCGTTTTTTAATCGACAGTTTTAGGCCCAATGCACATTGGTTAAAAACTCGAAAAACGTAATCATGGTATTTGTGCATGTTTTGTTGTAATTTTTTTCTGATCAATTCACCTAAAAGTGAGATAGTTTTTTTTAATTTGTCATCTTATTGTAATGACGTCCTCAGAAAAGTTGTAAATCATTCAAATTTCTAAATTTTTTTTAAGGCATTCAGATTTTTCCAAGTAAAATTTTCAGTACAAGAAATGAATTTACCGGAAAATCACTTGATCCCAAAAGGTGTTTAAAAATAAGTGTTGACAAACATGTCAGATATTCGGCTCGCCTCCGGCGGAGTTTCGTCTTAAATCACTCTCTAAGCCTAAGATATTTCATTTTACGGCTCTATATGACGTTCACGAATTGAAGCCAATCAATTGTAGGTTTCGATTTGCACTTCATTTAATACCTTTTATATTGAAACTCAATTCTTGACACATAAAACCCTTAGCTCTTGTTCAAAATGGGTTTTCACTTAGAAGTGTAATTTTAAATCAACCATTTGAACTTCGAAATTCATTCATAGAATACTAATTTTACACATCAAAGTTGGTAGCCACTTACGATAGTGAACAGATTTAGCTAAATAAAAACAAAATCCTAGTATCGATGACTTTATAACTAGCCACTTCGATTGAAAAAAGGGTAAATGTCATTCCAAATTTTATGCTGATATGAAATATTCCTCAAGAAACCAATTTCAGCCTCAATTGGTTTTTGTGTTTCTCATTTTTTTGAATCCTAAACTCCATACCCGGAATTTTTTTTACAAATTTTTCAAGGCCTCAAATTTCACATTTTTCCTAGGTGCAAAGAATTTAAGAGTTGATTTTGAATAATTTGGATGCCCTTAATAAAATTTGCAGCTAGGTTTTTGTCTAAGAGCTTTATTTTTTAAATCACTTTTAAAAACAGGTGAAAGTTGTTTAGGATTTTTTTTTGACTTTTTTGACAAAACTTTAAAACATAACAAAAGATTTAAAAAAGGCTTCAAATCAATTATCTACTTTCTCCTAGATCGCATCTAAATTTGGTTTCAGCAAAAAATGTTATAGCAGTCTTCTGCTTGTTCACTTTACTCCATTTATCAAATTTAATTTCAGATGTTTTTTTAGCGAAAATCAAATGCAGATTTCAACAAATTGGTAAAATGAAATAATATTTTTTTAATTTTAAATTTGTTCACTATAGTCGGATATGCGTGTAATGATTTATTCCAAGATTATAAAAACTGTAGAACTAAACTTATTTAAATCATGCATCATCATCACCGTCATCACTATTATTTCTAAATAAGTTCAAATATAATTAATAAATAAGGCATCGGTTTTCTCAATTTCATGGAGATTTGTTAGAGCATCATTTTTCTATGATTGATTCCACTTAAATCTTATTAATTTTTAAACTTAAAAACTCTCCATATCATCAATACTAGAAACGTACATTTTTTTATGTCTTAATTTGTTTTAATATTCAAATAAAGTAACCGTATTTTATAGTTTTTTTATTTTTTATTTTCACATACATTTACCGTTTTTATAGTCAAATATTTTTAATTCCTTTAAAATAATTTAAATAAATTTTAATAGTTTCTATCTTTTGTTATTTCTTGAACTCAGAATTTCAATTGACGGCTACAAAATATTTAGAGCTCGAAATTTTAAAATATAAAACTTATAACTTTAAAATTTATAACGGTTTTACTTATTTTTATTCCGTTGAATAATATTTTTTAAATATTTGATTTTTTTTATTTATGATAGATTCGAAGTTATTCGAAGTAAAATTTTAAAGCAAAATTTTAGTGCACAACATTAATAAAATAAGTATTTGCTTTGTGCTTTCAATATTAACAACAAAACTTAAAATTTATTTTTTTATAAGTTTCTTATTTATCATTCAAGAAATCACCTTTTTCCCTACCTGTACTTTGGCAATAGAAACTTCAAATGATGAACTGAACATGTTGTTTTATCAATGTATGAAGTAAATATTGTGAACTTCAAAAATGAACTATTTCAGTCTTTTAGGTTGATAACTAAATAATTTTTTCTCTGATGTTGATCACTGGAAGTAAAATTGATATTCTTCTTTTTATCAAAATTGATTTAATCATCAAGTAGCTACATATGTGTTTCGAATAATTTCTCTCAAGTTCAAAATGGATTTTTTCTTAATCAAGATTTCACAATTCAAATATTTCTTCAAATTTAAAATATTACAGCAAAATTTTCCATCAAGCTTTCAATTGAAAATGAAAAACAGGAATGTAAATTTCGACGATTAATAAACAACAATGATTATTCCAAATCATGATTATTTTCATCCCTGGTTTGAAATTTATTTTAAAATTCGGATTTAGTTTCTTTTTAAATCTGGGTTAAAATATATGAATTTTATTTCTATTATTCTTATGTCTGAAGCTTTAAACTCTGGTTTCATTCAAAATTTTAAATAGCGTTCGCAGGTCGCAGATTGAGCAGGTCCTTCGCACGGGCCCGTCATGCTCTATCTTATGAAATAATATGTTTAAAGAACAATTTTTCGAAAACTATCCTCAAAAAATGAAAAATTCGTTTAACTTTTTTCGAAGCGAGTTTTGAGGCCTACTTTGTATGTGAGAGTTGTGAAGATTGTAAAACTACATAACTTCGTTGAAAACGTATAGTCACTATTTTGAAGTAAAATCGTACTTTTTTGGTGATTTCATATTAAAATAGCTTGTTCTCAATGTTCAATTTAGTACTGCTTGGTCCAAATATTCCTTGTTCAACAAACTATTCCACTCTCGTGTTTAAGCGGGTACTTTTGTAAGTGTGTGAAAATATAAAAAAAAAAGTTCCTGTATAGTGCGTTGGATAGAGGAGAGTATCCTCTATGATTTGGCAAGTTTTCAGAAATGCCATGTTTTTAAGTTTAAAAAAAGACACCGTGATGGTAAGGTACTATACATCCTCAGAGATGTTTGAATTTTCAATAATTTTACGAACTATAGTGTACAGTAGACCGCTGCAAGGTTTGTATGGAAATTTCAAATTTTTAAATTTTAACACCTCCTATTAATGTTTTTGGTTGTTTTTGCTGCCCGAAATAGCAATAAAAATTTTGGAAGCGATCCGTTCAGTTCTGAATTAGCGCAACGAGTTTTAATTTTGTATGGAAATTTGTATGGGAAATCAAAATTTTTCATTCAAAAATCGCAAGAGATGTACTGAAAGTTCCAAAAAATTCAATTTTGGATGAAAAATATTCCTTGATTCTTGCAGTATTGTTTATGTGAACAAAACAAAAACCTAACTTGATCCTCAGAAAAGTTATTCGATGTTATCAAAAAAATTTGTATCAAAATATTTTTTTTTAATTTTTTCGTTTTTTTCTGCTTATTTGCAAGCTGTGTAACCGTAGAATGGATTTAAAAAATCTCAAAAAACTGCTTTGCATTGCCGGAGAATTTTATGATTTATATAATCTTTGAAAAAACATTTCATGATATCATGAACAGCTCTAGCAAGCAAAAGCCTAAATTTTTAAATACTTTTCAATGGATTCAGATTTTTTATTTTAAAATGGTTATAACTTTTTTCAAGAAATTCTTAGCTGCTTGTCCTGTTAGCAAAAAATGAAGCTTAAGAATAGTCAAAACCAAAAATTAAAGAACGATTGCATTTCAAGCTTATTTGAATTTTCTGGATGATTAAATGTGCAAAAAATTTTTCTTCCATAAAAATTTCCATATAAAATTGAAACGCGTTGCGCTAACTTAGGGATCAACCAAATCATCTCAAATTTTACACTGATGCTTGGTGGCCCAAAAGGCATCTATAAAACATATGGAAGCAAAATACATATTTTGCAGCGGTCTAGTGTACAGTTGTGTTACTTTTCTTAGTCTAGGAAAAAAATTAACATGAACAATGACCCTGTAAATGTGCTGTAAAATTTCGGTAAACAAAGCTTTTTAAAAGCTTTTTCAAAACATTTCAACATCTTTTTTCAATTCCGTTAGTTCTTCGACCTTTTTTAAAATTTCTTTTCATGATGGTTGATGAATGAAGGACGTAGCCGGGCGCCAATATTGACGTTCAAAGAGAGATCATTAGTTTTTTGCAATGCGAATGAGCTGCTAATACCATTTGACCTCTGAACAAGTCAAGATTTTAGCTAAATTTGTATTAAATAGTATCTTAAAATAAGTGGGCTTCGTCAAATCTTCAGAACCAGGAAATTTTAATGGAATATTTAGATCTATCAGAAAAAATATTTCGCGAAAAACATTTTTCAATAGAAATAATTACAAAACATGATATAATGACATCGCAAACATAAAGGAATTGATGAAAAAAGGCCTGAAAATACTTTCAAATACTTAACATCGTGAATCCACCAACATGGTGTCATTTTGTGCCCTTCGATTCAAATGCTTTATAGCTTTATTATGGTCGAAAAAAATGGCTTGTTAGTTTTATAACGGTTTATGAGAGCTATATAAATAGCTAAAATTTGACATTTCTCTGGCAAGCCAAGCGTAATATGAGTCCCTCAATTCTGAGTAGTTAATCCTTAGTACAGTAAATGAGGACAGACTTGTTAAATGAAATAAATTAACAAGGTATTGGTTGTGATTGTCCGGTGGAATGATACCATGAGTTCAAATCGAATTTCGTTGTCTGACGCCATCTTGAAATCCAAGAAGGCGGTATCCGCTCAATATGAAAATTTTGTAAATTACTGGAAATCACAATCAACCCCCAGAATATGGGTATTAGTTGGAAAGGTTCAACGGGTAGAAGTAGAATTTCGCAATCTGACACCATCTTGACCTCTTTTCTTTCCAAACCGAGATGGGAATCGAGCTCATGCCCTCAGTGGACCAGCGAGTTTTATGGGCATGCTTTTTTAATGCCTTTTGTTGGATTTTCCATTTTTCTCACATCTAGTATTTTTGTAGCCTGTCATTCTGCATTATCCTTCGGTTTGCAAATTTATTACAAGTAAACCATAAACGACCACCACCACAATCACGAGTGCGTTTAAATACTCCACTTCCGGAAACACTTTCCCGATGTGCGTGTTCCAAATCATCACCAGCCCATCAACATTGAATGTGTAAAACACCGTAGAACAGACTGATTGAATCGGGAAATCCCACTAAGTGTCTACATGTACGAAAATTTGCCCAAAACTTTACCAGACACGGGTTTCGTTCTTCCGCTTCCGGTTTTCCGTTTTCTCGTACGGCAGACGTGAAAAAAAATTGTCCGCCAACCGTTTACCCCACGAAAAGTGCGGGTGGCTGCCGAAAGAATTCGGAAAAGCGAGCGAGCGATACGCAATTTATGCTTTATTATCCTATTCTCCGTTGCCGTCCGCCACTTTGAAAGGTGACGGGAGGTGCTCCCGTCTTTAGAATGTGTGACCGATTTTCATGGAAAAGTGTTTCAGCGAAGTATGAATGATTGTGTCCGTGTGTAAGTGTTAGCAGAGAAAATGCAGACGGGAAACCGGAAACCGTAACTCGGCCGTCTGTTCGTAGATTTTTATTTTTGCTTTGCTGCACTGGCTTTTCCGGTATTTACATTGGGGTCGGCCTGAGCCATCTGCCTGTAGGAATGTGCGTAGGCGTAGGGGAGGAGCGGGCTATATGCGCCTATTAAGCAGAACACTGATTTAATCAAATATCACGTCGAATATTTGTACAAAAACTAGATACACGTGTGCAGGCATCTGTTTTCTATACAATGGAGTAATTTTTATGTTGAAATTTTCTTCTGTTTCCAAGAAAACGATTTTATTGTAAGTGTTGTCTTAAATGCCGAACCTCAAACCGTGCGGGCTAAATGCGCCTATTTATGTTTTGAACAAAATTTCTGTTTTTTGGGTAATATTTCCGTATAATTTCATTGAAACTGCTAGAAAGTAATAATTTCCGTACGACAAAGCTGAAATTTTATAAAAATCTATGTATATTATAATTTTGTGGAATAAAACAAAAGTTAGGGTTGCCATACTATGGAGGCAGTTCATCCATGAGAAAAACTTTATCAAATTTGTCTTTAGATCTTCAATTCATTCTTAAGATGTCATTCAGAGCTTAGATTTGAAGGTTCAGTGATAAAAATCATTTATTTATTCTATTTAACCTGTTATTTTAGGATGGAGGCATTTTACAAACATGATGGGGGCATACAAAAACACTCTATTATTCCACTATATAATCATTATTAAACCTCCACAAAAGCTGAAATATGTTTAATTTCTTAACTTCATTTGAGTAAGAAACAAAAACCATCCTAGTTTTTGTTTTAAGCTTCTTTACGTATAATTTTTAAAAGTCGAAATATTACATCAAAATGTATCAAAACCTTGTATGATTTTTTAAATTTTTCTGAGTTTGTAAATTCATAAAATTCTTTCTTGCCTTATGATCTAAGCGTATCACCCTCAAAATGCATTGGTCAGATAAGTCAATTCTTTCTTGCCTTATGATCTAAGCGTATCACCCTCAAAATGCATAGGTCTAGTCAGCCATTTCGCCAAACAGCCGTAGGGTCATTTAACCCGATAGGCCCATTTAGGAAACCTTTCCCCTACTTCTGGACTCTGGTGGAAGTTTTTGAATGGTTTATGTGCTCGAGTTAAGCTGGACTCGTTCGTCTAGAAGTGACTCCGGAAATGTGTAAGAAGCCTTAATTAACAGGTTCGTTAATTGGCATATTTCACAAATTTCTAGCTTATAAATCGTTAATTATTTGCATTGATGGTTTTCGTTGTAAAAAGAAAATTTGATAACTCTTTGTTTACGTTTCAGAGGATGTTGGATTTTACAAATTAAAATTAAAAAACCTTGATGATGTTCAGGATACTGTGATACTTCTTCGAAAAATTTACTCCCAGCCCCAGTTGATTTGATGGTCAAGCGGCGGCAATTCCGGTGTTGCCACACAAAATGCGGCAAAGGGAAAATCGTAAAAATACTCTTTGGACCCAGCCCCTTCCGATAAAAGTTGCGGACGCAAAGAAGCCGTGTAGGAAAAATCCAGTGGCGAAAGAGAAAAAAAATGGTAAAGAAAAACCAAACTCAACGCTAACCATGAGTACGTGAGCGAGGTTTTGCTTTTCCTGGTTCCCTTCTTTTTCACCCGATGAGTAGGGGGGGATGGTGCAATGGGCTTGTGAATGACTGTGGTGGGGTGTGGGTGGTTTTGTTGTCGGTCTTCTGTCGTGTGGCCTGGCCGGGTCGGTGTTTTGAGTGAAGTGAATATTGCACAAGGGGATCATTATTTACGTGACGTATTTATAAATTACGCTCTGGCTAGCAGTCAGTGGAGTGAATGCAGTTGGCGAATGTGGACCAAATCGTCCAAGGGTGGTGGGAGGAATTCCGGTGGCCTGCTGGCTCTTCTGTGCATCGTTTTGTTCAATCTGAAAGGCTGATTGACTGAAGGTTTCCATCGTAAATAAAGTCAATTGTTGTAGCAGCAAAACATATGGGTCGATATACATATGGCACTTATTAACAAAATCAATTTATGCGTTTGAGTTACAAAAACGGTATCGTTGATTAAGAGGAAAATATGAATTTCAAAGAAACAAGGAAATAAATCATTTGTTTATAACCCTGCATATGCAATCATTAAAAAAAATTAACATTACAGCATATAGTGATATGTTTCAAAGAAAAAACTCGAAATAATTTTTTTTTTCAATTTATGAAACAACAAAATCTTGTTTTTCGTTTTTGAAAATTTTGTTCAATATAACAGAAGGAGAACAGGATGAGAAAATTAGACATTTTTTTTCCGATATAATGTAGTACGCGTAGTTAATTGAAATATCTCAAAATATATCAAAAATTATGTGCAACCATTATTAAATCATATCAACCATTGTTGTAGCTCAACCCAAACTTGAAGAAAGTATGGGGTGAATCATCTAATAGGATGGAATTTCCCTATAAATATTAAAAAAATTGAAAATTTAAATAAAATTCTAATTGGTCTAGATATAAATGGGGCATCATGCAACAGCAGGGTTAGATCACCATATTTAAGCATGTTGATAACCAAATGAAACCAAATTTTGGCATCTGTAAAACTCCATATCAAGCTTTAATTTTGGCATTGAAAGTTTATTTGGGCAACTGTTGGCTATCGATTTAGGCATCATAATCTTCTCGGGATCCACTTCCTAACAAGAACAGGTAGAGCAATTGGCAAAGACACGCAGCTGGCGGGATTGGAAAAGAGATGAATTCGAATCTAGATCCTCCTCAACCATTTTTTTTTTTCGTACCACAACACCTTTTCAATTTTTTGAAAATATAATGAATTAAAGTTATCATTTAATGATAACAGAATGATCATAACAAACCAACGTATAACAACGTACAACAACCAAATTCAAACTAAAGATTCACCATTAAAATATCGTTTCTATATGCTGAAACATAATTGTTTCGCATCACGCGTTGGTTTATTTCAAAATTCCATGCATTCAAATATGAATTTTAGTAATTTCAGCTACTATTTTTTTTTTAGAATTATTGTTATCCTAAATGTATGCAGCGCCCTTATGCTTTTTCTTCAAAATCATTCTTGACAGAGAAATGTAATTTTTTTTCTGAAAAATATCAAAAATTACAGCAATTGGTGCTTTATGCGTTATGACATCTCAAATGTTTCAAAAACATTAAATTTTAAAACATTTTTATTCGACTTTTCATTAAAATCAAAGCTTGAAGCAATTTACCTTTTTTTCTGAGAAGGGTGATAATCACATGTTTTTGTTAAAATAAAAATAACTGGTAAAACCAATAATTTTTTTTGACTACGTAAACCTTAAAACTTTTGATGTACAAGCGGTATGATTATCTGTGGACAGTTTTTAGATGCCATTGAAATGAACTCTCCAGTTGACAGTATCAACTGAAAATCTTATCGGAATTAAATGCAAAAAAAATGTCGAGGGAGCTGAGTTTCTAACTCATCTCTTTTCCAATTCCATCTCATCTTACAAGCAACGTATCCTTGTCTACTGCTCTGCTTGGCTTGTAAGGAAGTGGATCCCGAGTAGATTATGATAGATTAAGGCTGTCAGATTGCACGGTTTTATCCAATTGTTCCTGGATATTTAATACAAAATTTGACAGAAGTCCGTCCGGCCCGGTTGCTCGGATTTCATAGAAAAAATCCCGGATTTTGCCCAGATTGTTTTCACATTATTTGCTGAAACAAACAAAAAAACAAATTGAGTAGGAGAAATTTTTTCTATGCGTCCAATATGAAAGGTTTTTGAAAGGCTAAAATACGATTCATAAACTGCTAATGAGTTATGGTAAACAAATTTTTTTTTCTTGATTTGTGTTGAGTTGTACCTGGGTGATGACCAAATTTGCCCAGATATTGCCCGGATTTTTGGTCGCCAACTTTGAAATCAAATGCCCGGATTTTCCCAGGTTTTAAGATAAAATAACCTAGATTTGTCCGGCACAGATACGAGCAGAAAAATTCTGGCAACCTTATGATAGATGCCTAAATCGCTAGCATTAACATTATTATAAATAAGTTATCAATGTCAAAATAATAGTACAATGCTGTATTTTTAATGATGCCAAAACTAGGTTTCATTTCAGTATCAAAATGCCTAAATATGATGAAAAACCAATACCAAAATAAAGCATCAAAAGCAAAATAAAAGCACGATTGGGTCTTGATTCTCTATCGACAGCTGAATAAGACATCATCAAGGTTCCATTCAATTCTGAGATCAGAATAATGAAATCAACATTAGAGCATTCCCTTTTCTTAAACCGAGCTCAGAACGAACCACGAATTCAATCATTTCATTTTTCCAT